>NW_020956592.1:91821-95775 GCF_003031625.1 Empidonax traillii
AGGGAGGGGAGAAACACGAGGCCAAAGGAGCCTGCCCAGGGCTGCAGGACACGCTCCTTGTCCTGTGCCAGGGGTGCTGTTTTGGCTCTGGATGCTCAGAACACGCCCCCACATGTCAGGTAATGGGGACTGGGAGGTTCACTGGCTCCTTGGCCCAAATTTCACACACTGAGACTTGGCTCTGCCTCTTTACAAGCAACTCAATGAATTGCTGAGGTACTTAAACTGTGCTTTGGGGTCTCAATCTAATTTCTGTTCTGAAAATCCACCAGGAAAGCCAAGTCGAAGAGACAGTTTGTTTGTTTGGGTTTTTTTTAAATCCTGTAATTTACACCAAGAAAGGGATGGTCATCAAAAGGGTGGTCAGGCCCTGGCAGGGGCTGCCCAGGGAGGTTTGGAGTGCCCAGCCCTGGAGGTGTCCCAGGAAGGCACTCAGTGCTCTGGGCTGGGGGACAGGGTGGGGATGTGGCACGGGGGGCACTCGATGATGCTGGAGGGCTTTGCCAAGGTCGGTGATCCCGTGATTTTGTGATTCCAGCATGGTTTATATCCTGTTTTTATATCCATGGTTTATACACACTGCTGCTGTGTGAGACCCAACAGGCCTGTGACAGCAGCTGGACTGCAATAAAGTCGTTGGAAAAGCCATCCTGGAGCAGCAGGAGGAAGAACTGGAATGAGCAAGTGCTGTTACTGCAGTGGGAGGATGTGGGATCAGCACTGCTGGGGGAGAGGGAACCCCCCAGGAGAGCTGGAAGGAGCTGGGCTGAGTGTGTGAAGGCACACGAAGCAGGATGGGTTAGAAGATGCCACCAGAGCATCCTGAGGATAAAGCAGAGTGACCCTGCCCATGGGTCCTGTCTCTCCTGTTCCCCCCTCAGCCGTGCCCTGGGCTCCAGCTGCCCACAGGGTGAGTCTGAGCACCTTCCACGCCCACGTGGGACCCACGACCTTCTGTACTTACAGATATTCCTCCTGATTTTGAGTTTCAGAGCCTCTCAGAGGCAGGGTATGAACACCCCAACTGTTCCCTTGCAGCTGCTTTGGGACCACCAAACTGCAGGCTCCCACCTGATGCAGGTTCCTCCACCCACCTCCCGCTGACTCACGGCTGCACCGCAGGGATCTCAAACCACAGCTTAAAAATAAACACCCACAGGAGCCTCCATTTAAATAATAACTAATGAAACACTGGGGTTTTTTTTGTTTGGAGTAGCTGGGATGCACCACAGTGAGCCCATCCCACTCCCTCCTCCTGGCTGTCTCCCTCTTTCATCATCACCACCGAGCACGATCACCTGCGAGCTGGGATCTCCCCTGTCTCTGACAAAGAGGTATTTTTATCCCTTTTCTAAAAACAGAGCCTATTTTGGTGTTAGGTGGGCCTATTTAGGGCATTATGGGACGTACTGTGACTCATGGCATGACATACCTGGCTACACCTCCCCGGCAAGCAGTGCCAGGCCCTCCCAGGCTCGTGCTCTTGAACTCTCCTCCTCACCAACCTTTCTGGGGCTAAAATTATGGCTAAAAAAGGGCCCTGGGATCTCTAGAGGTCACAGAGGTTGAGGAAGCAGGACAGAAGATGAGGAATGTGCTCCACCTGTGCCCAAGGGAAATGGCAGAGTGGGCAGTGACAGGAATGTCAGCCACTCCCAGGCAGAACTGGGGGCTGGACAGGCAGGAGGTGCTGGAAGGATGAATGTGGACACAGGGACAAAGGGGAAAAAAGGCACACTGGAAGTTGCCAGAAGATACATTGAGCTGCCAAGCAAATAAAAAAATCACTCTGGGTTAATTACAGAACCTGAACAACCCCCGGGACAGTGTCAGTGACATCAATATTTTGGAACCACCAGTCGGAGCTGAGGATGGAGGAAAGTTTTGGGAGGTCTGATCAAAGGCCTGGGCGCTGCCCAGCTGTGCCCACACGTGCAAAGAGAACTCAAGGGGTGAGCAGTGGTGCTGGACCCAGCACAGAACCCACCAACCAAAGGCAGGAGGGGTAGGAGAGATGAGGGAGAGCAGAGCATCAGTGGTCTCAGCAGTAGAAGACTGAAAATAATCCAAGTTAGGGTTAGTGGAAATAAAAGCTCTGCAAAAAGGCGGCTTTGAAATATGTTCTAGGCAGGTGACATCATCTTCCTTTCGACTTCAGCTCTTAAGCTGCAAATAATTGTGATTTTAGGCTGTAAGAACACGTTTCACCCCACAAAAAAAGCGACCAAACGGTCTCCAGGCTCCTTAGAAATCGGGAACAAGAATGCAGGGTTTTGTTGTATCACTGGCAGCACTTGGTGACAGCTTTTGTAGGCCTGGTGTTCAGCAGGAGTTCTGTTTAAAGACATTTCTCAGCCCAGGAGGAGCTGCTGGTCCCTGAACACACACACTGAGCCAGCTGAGAGCACCCCCAGTCACAGGGAAAGCAAACAAACAGGCACTGCTGGGCTCCTCCTGTCCTGGAATGCTCACCTGGCTCAGGTCTGCTCTGTCACCCCCAGAAAGGTGCAGGGACATCACTGCAGCTTCTCTGCCCAACCTGTGCCAGGGCCTGCCCACCCTCCCAGCCAGCAATCCCTTCCCAATCTCCCATCTGTCCCTGCCCTCTGGCAGTGGGAAACCATTCCCTGTGTGCTGTCCCTCCATCCCTTGTCCCCAGTCCCTCTCCAGCTCTCCTGGAGCCCCTGCAGGCCCTGGAAGGGGCTCTCAGGTCTCCCTGGATCCTTCTGAATAAGAAAGAAAACACATTTAACTTCTCTGATGGCTGTAAATGTAAAGGATGCTCTGTAACCCCGAGACTGGCTGTGGCTCCTGAGGGAACACACCATGTGGGAGGGTATTTAGACCCAAGTGGGGACAGGTTGTCCTCTGGGAACAGAATTATTGAAAGAAGAACAGTGCACAGTGACCACAACAGGAGGGAAAAAAGCCATTCCTGAAGTGATTTAAAACAAATGAGCTCAACCAAATCACATTTAGTGGGCTTGGCCTGGTCTTCCAGAAGAGACAGAATTATCTCATCTGTTCAGAAAGGCTCTTGGGCTGTAAAGATCAGAGAAGTGCTGAGTTTTGTTGCATCACAACAACCCCCTGGAACATTCCAGGCTGGGGACAGAGGGGCTGGAAAGCTGGAAAAGGCCCTGGGGGTGCTGGTGGCAGCGGCTGGACAGGCACTGGCAGGTGGGTTTGGAGTGCCCAGCCCTGGAGGTGTCCCAGGCAGGCCTGGAATGGTACTCAGTGCTCTGGGCTGGGGGACAGGGTGGGGATGGGACACGGGGGGGGAATCCACGGGCTGGGAGGGCTTTTCCCACCTCAGTGATCCCGGGATTCTGTGACTCTGTGATCACAGGTAACAAATATCACCGGGGCTGCACTCAAATGTCCCCTTTATACATCTTTAAACAAACATCCAGAGCACCCACCTCCCACACCTGACACAGCACCCCCACACTGAACATCCCAGCGGATCAACCGGCCCTTCCCTCTCGGAATCCTTCGTTTTGCAAGATGGAAAACACGAGAATTGCGAAGTTACATCACAAATGTGGAAACAGCCCCCAGCTGAGCGTGGCTGTGGCTCCACTGCTGCTCCCACAACCCTGCTCTTACCAGAAGCAACTCCCCCTGACCCCATTCTGTCTGCAGCACTTTGGGGATGACAGAGAGCTCCTGCAAAACACAGCCACTGAAAGGGGGGGATCTGCAGTTCATTGCCCCTCTGGATATCTCCCCACTGAAAGCAGAGGATGAGGAGGCTGGAAATGATAGATGATCCTCCAGGAGACTGAACAGGAACACTGAGGAGGGCTCCTTGGGTTTGTTTGTGGGGTTTTTTTGTTTGTTTTTAGTTCACAAAAAAGAGGTAAATTCAGACATTAAAATCCTGTTCTTTCAGTTCAGGCCTATTCCCAAAAAACCAGTGGTGGAAGGGAGGTTATATTCATGTTCTTAACA
>NW_020956592.1:96064-97290 GCF_003031625.1 Empidonax traillii
TCCAGGAGACTGAACAGGAACACTGAGGAGGGCTCCTTGGGTTTGTTTGTGGGGTTTTTTTGTTTGTTTTTAGTTCACAAAAAAGAGGTAAATTCAGACATTAAAATCCTGTTCTTTCAGTTCAGGCCTATTCCCAAAAAACCAGTGGTGGAAGGGAGGTTATATTCATGTTCTTAACAGCAGGAAATGACAAAAGGAGTTTTCTGTCCAGCTCCCGTGTTTTACTGATGCCCTTTTGGTCCTTTTCAGGACTGAGGACACTCAAGGATGGGTTGAGCCCAACCCTTCCTGTCCTCAGGAGGAATTCTGTGTCCCTAGGCAGGGAAAAATGCAACTTCTGACGTTTCCAAGGAGCCAAGTGAGAAGAGGGCAGTTTGAGGGGCCCCAGCACATGGAAATGCAGCTTCCAGGAGCACCCAGAGCGACCCCGCTGGATCCATCTCGAGCTGCCAAGGTGTGCCAGTGCCTCCAGCCAGGGAAACGAGGCCCCTGATTTCAGCCACTGAGGAGCCCTTCCATCAGGGACTGACCTGGGGCAAGAGGAACTGCAATAAATCCCGGGGAGAACGCTGTAATCACACACGTGGGACCTGACAGAACAGGATTATGCAGCGTTTTCCGAGGGGGAAGAGCCCATTTCTCCCTCCTCACCTCACCCTATCATTAACTGCTGCCACCTGTCCCTTCCCCAGGCTGACAGGAGAGGAAAGGAGGGTACAAAGACACAGCCAGAGCTGCTCCACCCTGACAAACTGGGTGATGGATGAGCCAGGAATGCTCCAGCACATCCAGCCAGTGCAGTTCAAAGCACCGGGGAAGACGATCCCAAGCAAGGCTGGGCAGATGCTGAGAGACAGACAGGGCCTCCTTCAAGCTGAGGCAAGAGCCAAGGATTTCAGATCCTGTTCCTCCTGAGTCCCACGTGCTGTTCCCACCTGGAGTGAGGCACCTGTGGGGGTGGGCACAGGGCACACCCAGAACCCCCCGTGCCCTGGGCTGGTCCCGCAGGGATCGTGGGCAGCAGGGCTGGGGGGATCCTGCCCCTCTGCCCCCTCAGCTGAGCCCCCCCTGCAGAGCTGCCCCCAGCCCTGGGGAACAGCAGCACAAGGACGTGGAGCTGCTGGAGACAGTCCAGAGGAGGCCCCGGAGATGCTGCCAGGGCTGGAGCCCCTCTGCTCTGGAGCCAGGCTGGGACAGCTGGGGGGGCTCACCTGGAGGAGAGAAGG
>NW_020956592.1:98099-107344 GCF_003031625.1 Empidonax traillii
GTTTATTCCATGTTTATTCCAACGTCCAAGCCCTTGTGGGGCTGGGATCCGTACAGGGTATGTGCTCCAAAGGTCTTCACCCTGAGTCACTGAGGGAAGGGTTATTTACCAGAAAACAGAAGAATTCAGTGCTTTGAAATGAGAAGTCACCTCTCTTTATCTGTAAGGCTTCCAAAATTCGAGCTGCCTGCAATTTCCTGGTGCCATTCCAGTCACGGGATCAACAGAATCACCCTTGCTGGGCAGTGGCTGTGGCCAAGAATCAGCCCCAAAGGCTGAAGGAGACTGTTTTTGTTGCCATCCAGGTGTTTTGATGCTCTCACTCAGCTCCCTCCCAACAGATGCAAGAGGCCTGAGTCAGCAAATGAGAACTGATTCCCAGGAATCCCTCTCCCTTCTCAGATAAAGAGGGAGAAGGTAGGCAGGGCCCTGCCCCAGAGGCACAGGAGCACAGCTGGCAGATGAGGGGGTGAGAGATGTCTCCTGAGGGAGTTTCTGGGTGTTGACGCAGAAAGAAAGGTTTAAAGCCCCGTTTTCCTCAGGTAAAATCACTTCAGGATCAATACTGGCACTTGGCATAAAGCCAGCGCTGGAATCCTCTCATTTGCTCTTTAGTAATAAAGAGTTTGCTCCTGTGGGCTCTCCTTCCAGCTCAGACAGGATTTGTACAGACAGCACAGCAGACTCACTGGCAGAAAGAACCCTTGGAGTGGCAGGAAGCAGAGCCAGGAGGGCTCCTGGGAACACATCACGAGACAAAGAGGGACCCGTGTCATCCACCAGCACAGAAACCCACCCTGTGCTGGAAAGAGGGGAAAGGTTGGTGAGCCAGAACAGGACAGGGTGGCCCCAGGATCATCCCAGACACCCAGATGGGCCCCAGGATCATCCCAAACACCCAGATGGGCCCCAGGACTGCAGAATTCAGGGTTCTGTAAAGGGTGAATTACCCCCTTGGGGTAAGAAAAGGGGAAAAAAAGGTTAAATCACAAAGGAGAAACTAAGGAAGAGGGTGATTGTGGCCACCTGAACCGTCCCTCCTGAGTCAGAGGGGACAGAGCTGGACCATTCCAGCCAGAGGATGAAGAGGCTGCAGGAGAATCCTGAATTCCTCCTGAATCTCAAGATTGTCTGGTCCCACCTTTCCTGAGAAAGGAATCCTAAGAAAGGTTATCCAACACTTGTCCAACTGCATCTGGAAAGTGATGGGGACTCCCCCCAGCCCTGTTTGAGGTGACACAGCTATTGCATATCTGGCAGTGCTGGCTGACACCCCAGGGAAGGGCTGACAGGCAAATCTGGGGATAATTTTAACAGGGCCAGATAGAACCCACAGACACGACTGACTTGTTTTGTCAAGGAAAGCAGAAGGGAAGTCCATGGATCCTGGTTCTGCCTGCTGGAAATGCAGCTCTGCTTTGCCTCTGGAGCACCCCTCGCCACTGACACAGTGACAGTTGGGCTCCTCGTTCCCTGCAGGAGCATTTACTCATTCCCAGCTTTGTCAAGCACCTTCCCCACCTCGCTGTTCTCCCTTAGCAAGACAGGAAAGTGCAAACACACCATTCAGGGAAGCTTTTTGCTCGTGTGCTGACCCTCAGCAGCACAATAATTTACATAAATATCACTGGGTAAACACAAACCCAAGTTCAACCCGACCCTAAACGCCTCTGGTAGACAATGGGGAGCTCCAGAGAGCTTTGGGAGCTGAGCTGTGTGTGGGGTGGACAACGTGGGACCACCACCACGTGGAATGTCCCCAGCAGAACAGGATCACCCTTGGCAAGAAGAGCAGCCCAGGGCCAGGGACAACACGACCAGCCTTTCCCAGGAGAGCTTGGGAAGTCATGTTCCACTTCAGAAGGCAAACAAACCCCTCTGCCTGTGTTTCCCCAGTGGCACTCGCGCAACAGCACAGACTCAGTAAATGAAAATCACCTCGGGGAGAGCAGAAAGGTTCCTGTGAGGGATTCCTGCTTTCCACTCTGCCCCACCCCTGCCCTGCAGTGCTTTGGGACGGGTGAGAGGGGATGGAACGCTCTGTACCTCATCCCCCTCCCCCAGAAACACCCCCCGAGCTGCACAAGTACCTTTTGGTGGGCGTGGGCGCTCCGGAGGACACGTGGGTCACCACGGGCTCGTTCATGTTACTCACAGGCCGAGGAGGGCTGCAATGGGAACATCCATGCCTGTTAGTGACTCACAAAAATGAGGAAAAAAACCAACCCATCCCTTGGGAAAAGCCCAGCCCTGTGTCCTGTGACGGTGTCAGGCCGAGAGCAGCAGCAGGAACTGCTTCACCCAGTGGCACCTGAAGAACTTGGCCTGCTCTGGTGCTTCTCACAATCCTTGTGTTACACTAAAAAAATCAACATTTCAGAGCACACAACTCACCTTTGGCACTGTCGAGTAGCTCAAGCCAATGTAGGAACCATTCAAATTGGGGCAGTTCTTTCAAATGTTTAAAGAAATGAAGCCAAGATTTGTTACAACCAGCACTCACTGATACAACCAGTGCACACACACACCACCTGCTTGGGGTTCATTTTAATGGGATCAAGTGGGTTGGAATAAACAAATGGATAGAGCCTCATGTTCCTCCCTGTCCCACACAACCCAGCCATGGGCTGGTGAGCCACTTATTTACATCCTCAGACCCTGAGTTTCCCAGTGCCAGGGTGCTGAGGCCACCTGAGTGCTGGTGTCAGTGCAGGGGAGCCCACAGGGAATGTCCCTGGCCAGCTCTGCCACGGGGTTTGAGCTGCTGGGAGAGGAGAACAGCAGCAGCTCCAGGCATGGAATCAATGCTTGCTTACATTTACCCTCCAGTGACACCCAAAGACATCCCCCACCCTTCGGAATGAGGCTGGAAGCCCATCCAGTCCCACCCCTGCCATGGCCAGGGACAGCTCCCACCAGCCCAGGCTGCTCCAAGCCCCGTCCAACCTGGCCTGGGACACTCCCAGGGATCCAGGGGCAGCCACAGCTTCTCTGCCCAACCTGTGCCAGGGCCTGCCCACCCTCACAGTCAACAATTCCTTCCCAATCTCCCATCTGTCCCTGCCCTCTGGCACTGGGAAGCCATTCCCTGTGTCCTGTCCCTCCATGCCTTGTCCCCAGTCCCTCTGCAGCTCTCCTGGAACACGGATTACAAGCCCCACAGGTTTGTATTTGCCACCACCTTTGCATTCACACTGCAGTTAACCCTGGAATTCATCCCCAGGAATTCCAGCTCCAGCTTCCTCCAGCACGAGGGCACAGAGGGAGCTCGACCTGTTTGCAGCCTTTGCCTCCCCTGGCATTCCCTGCTCAGCCCCCTGATCCTGCCCCTCTTTTGGAGTAGCCAGGAATTGCCTTGAAACTCCCCAGCTTGTTTCATTTAACCACCCTCAGAGCCCAGGAATCCAGGGAATCAAACAAACACTGAAAAAACCACCCGTGGTAACGAGCAGTTAATTAACAGGGCTCTCCCTCCCCTCCTCAGCTCCCCACTTACTTCTCCCTGACCGAGCACCAGGAATGTCCCACCCACATCTGCAGGGCCAAACTCTGCTTGTTCTCCCAAACATTCCCTTCCCAGCTCTGCATCCACTCCTGCCCCACACGCACCACGGCCCCCACGTGCAGCTCTGACAGGAACACCTCCCACGAGCAGCTTCTGCCACCAAAATTGTGTTTTCCAGCCACATTTCCATGGATGTTGGCTGGGATTTGCATTTGGGAGGGGACATCATAGGATTTCCTTAAACACACAAACACCTCCTCAGTATTTTATAAGACAGTGGATGCAATTCACCATTTGCAATCTGGTTTTAGCAGCATTATTAGGGGGCATTTCCACCAGTTCCCTCCAGTTCTGCAACTACCAGTATCCCAAAGTTTCCAGCTCAATCCTTGCTAGCAGTGATAAAGGCAAAGGAAAAAATTAGGAACAGCTTTTTAAAGGTTTCAGGGTGGAGACTGGTCAAAGGTTGGGCTCGATGATCGTGGAGGTCTGTTCCAACCTCACTGATTCTGTGATTCCACGTCCTTATTGAGCCCAATAAAGCCTCTCCCAGGCCTGAGGATTTCTTGAGGCCATTCATCTATTTTTGGGGAATATCTTTTGAAAAACATCTGTCAGGATGGCACCTGTGTTTGCTGGTACAGCCACGACGGAAACATCGCCTTGATCATGAGACCAGCAGGATGAAACCCTGAATTATTCATGGAACCAAGATACACAACAGCAGTGGAGCAGTGAGATCTGCTCTGTGGCAGATCTGCCCCTGTGTGACATCTGCTCCTTTGGCCCTGCAGTGCAGCTCAACCCCACTTTACCAAAACTTCTGGTTTAAAATTCCCCTTCCGAGATGCTCCCAAGAGTTGGGGGAAAAAAAAAAACAAACAACCAACCTTTAAAATATATTAAAATGTTTAAATTAATTTTTAAATATTTAAATGAATATTTTAAATGCAAAGTATTCTGGAACCAGCTGCTGAGGAGGGGTTTTTCTGCCTTGAAAACCTCACCAGAAATCACAGCTATCCAGGCAGGAGTGATGGGAGTGATGGTCAGCAAACCCCAGCGCAGTTCTGGTCAAAGAGCCCTTTCCCAAACAGCTCCTGGGAGGAGTTTGGGAGTGAGCAGGAGCCAGGAACGGCTCCCAGTGAGCAGTTCAGACTCTTGGAAGGCAGGAAATGTTGCCAGTGTGGATGAGAGGAGTCAGAGGCCCAGGCACATCCCAAACACAGCTCCTGTCCCGGGCTCTGCATCTTGTTTTGCCCCTGACCTCAGTCTGACAGCTTTGCATGGGGACTGTGCCAGAGGATGGTGCTGGATCAGCAGCAGAGCCCCACAGCTCAGAGAGGGAGCACAAAACCACAGGGTAAATGATGATTCTGGAATTCCTGAAGTTGCTTCCTGCAGTTGGGCACTGCAGGTGACAGAAACAGCGTGGCTGGGAGGGACATTGTGAGGGCACCCAATCCCCCCCCTCCCTGCCCAGCTGGATCAGCCAGAGCAGGCTCCCCATCAGGATCCTCACACTCCAAGGATGGAGACCCCATCACCCCTCCAAGCAACCTATGCCAAGGGCTGAACTGCCCCAGAATCCCAGAATCAGGGAATCCCAGATTGGTTTGGGCTGGAAGGGACCTCAAAGCTCATCCCATTCCTCCCCTGCCCTGGGCAGGGACATCTTCCACCAGCCTAGGTTGCTCCAAGCCCCGTCCAACCTGGCCTGGGACACTCCCAGGGATCCAGGGGCAGCCACAGCTTCTCTGGGACTCCCCACCCTCCCAGCCAGGAATATCTCCATAACACCCAAATCTAAATCCACAGCCCAAACACTTCCCCTGCTGTTCTGCTCTCTTTGCCTGAAGAGCTCCACAGTCCTTGGAACACCCGTGGAAGTCCATCAGGTTGGATCCCCACGTGCTTTGAGACTCATCAGCTCCGACGTGAGGAGGTCACAGCACACACTTGACAGCACCGAGCACTTTCTGTCCAATGTTCTCTCTCCTGAACAAATTCCATGCACTATTTAAGGGGAAAAATTCTCTTCCTGTTATTTGCTGGGTGAACTCTTATCCTCCCAGTACTCAAAAACCTATCAGGAAGGAGGTGGAAATGAAGGAACAGCTTCTTTTGTGCAGTGTATATTATATAACCAAACTCATAACTAAGGCCCTTTATTTATTATTCAAATCTAAATAACGATCTCCTGCTGCCTTTTCCCCTCTCCCCTGTGCCTGAGGGTGCAGATCCAGGATCAATACCTCTGTTCCACGGGAGGCATCAAGGCAGGCCAAGGAAAGAAAAGACAAATATTGAAGAATGTGAGAGCTGATAATGGTAATGAAAAAATAAAATTCACAACAGAAAGCAGAGGTGGTGGTGGGGGAGGGAGGGTGGAATGACCCTTTTCCACAGAATTAACGAACTAGGGACACAGAAAGGCTTCATCCTGGGAAAACAACAGCAGGAGCTGGAGCACATCCCTGGGGCGATGCTGGGACCCACCAGCATCAACCAGGAGCAAACCAGGAGGTTCTGGGGAGCGAGGGGGCTCTGCTGGAATTACACAGTTCAGGGGCTGCAGCTCCAGAGGGAGGTGAAAAGCAGGGATGCTTCAGGGACAGCTCAAAGCTGGAAAAACATTCTTTTCACCAGGAGAGTCGTAATCCCAAACCTCCTCTTTAACGGCCAATTATGTGGTGGTTTGATGGCAGCCTGCACATAAATCTGATTTATTCCTAATAAAACCAAACCGCAGCGAACAAGCAGAGACAGAACAAAACCCAAGAGCAGGAGCTGCGGGGAGGGAGGTGCAGGAAAGCCCCAGAACAGCTCCCATGGCCGGGACAAGCTCTCTAACTGGAAACTTTAAAGCTTTTCAGGCAATATCTTGTGTTTTTTGTTGGTATTTTCTGCTTTGCACAGGAAGCTATTCAAAGAAATCTCCTGACCTCTGTTGTATCTGTGGCTGAGGTCAAACATCTGTAGTGAGTCACTCCATGATCTGGGTATTAGGATGTAACTGCAGGAACATCTGTGTGGATGCTCTGAGCTCTTTTGCCCAAACTCGTGAGGGGAAAACTTCCAAGCAGGAGAAGTTTTGGAAACCTTTGTTTGTCACACACATGGGATTTTTCTACAATGGCTGAAGTCAAGTCTGTGGCACGACAAGATCCATCAGACACAAATGGAAGGATGGAGCGTGTCCAGAGAAGGGAACTCCATGGAAAAGTGGGAATTTGTTGCCTGTCATTTCTGCTGTTAAATAAAAAGAGCCCGTTTAAAGTCCAAGGGCACGTCCAGCAAGGAGGAGCTCGGAGCTGCTCAGGTTATTTTTGGAGCAAGGAACAAAAAAAGAATCAAACCAAAACAGGGGTAACCTGAATTCTCAGGCTGTGCAGACCAATTAATTATGCAAATGAAATGAACTTGAGAACAGAAAGCCATCTGTGGCCACCCCTGGGTGGCAGAGAACCAAGTGGCAAAGTCCCTGCAGCCTTCACCTGCTCCTTCCTCCAGAGGTTCTGGTTCCAGCCCCGAGTCAGAGCACACCACATCCCAGCCTTGTTTCATCAGATTTACATGTTATTGCACTGCAGTTGAAATGCTGGGTGTCTGAGGCCTCAGGAGGGCACTGCCCACTGCCCTGCACGGCCTCCTGAGCAGTGCCAGGCACCAGCACCTGCCAGCAGCTCCTCCCTGGAACACGCCGCTTCCTGCCGGAGCATTCACAACAGAAAATTAGGAATTGGTTAAAAATAGCGTCTGGCACATCTGCAGTGAGAGCACCAAGGGCAAACACATCCATGGGGCTGCTGAGCCAGCAGGGTTTTACCTACAGAAAGGGAGCGACATTGTAGTATTAAACTGGATCTCACCACCCCATTCCCACGCAATTCCTGGGAGCAACTTTCATGAGAAAGCAGGAAGTTTGCGTGTCAGATGAACTCCTGCTTGGTTCTCTTTGTTAGACAGCAGAAAACAGCCAATTCCTGTGTTTGTGTCGTTCAACAGGGGGGTTATTGGTGGACTGGGAATGAGGAACTGCCTCTGCTTCTCTTGCCAATCCCAGAATCCCAGAATCACTGAGGCTGGAAAACACCTCCAGGATCACACAGAGCCCTCCCCGTGTCCCATCCCCACCCTGTCCCCCAGCCCAGAGCTCTGAGTGCCTGCCTGGGACACCTCCAGGGCTGGGCACTCCAAACCTCCCTGGGCAGCCCCTGCCAGGGCCTGACCACCCTTTCCAGGGACAAATTCCTCCTGCTGTCCAACCTGCACCTGCTGCCCCAGCCCAGGGGCCTCCTGCCCACCTGGGCACCCCTGGGCTCGTGCCCAGTTCAGTTCTGAGCTGGGCTCTCCACGTGCCTTTATGGAGCTGTTACAGCCCCCTTTTACCTGTCCCTGATGCCACTCAGGAGCAAACAGCCCAAAGCCATCCCCGACACAAAGGCAGGCAGAGGAAAATCACAAACAACCCCTAATCCACCAACAATGTAGGTTAAAAACCTCTAATCCCAAAATAGCAGCCTAAATATTTGCCAAAGGGAAACGTTTCAAACGGGTTTGGATCCGACAATGTCTCGTTCCTGCTGCTGGGATGACAACCATGTGCCTGGGCAGGGGACTCAGGGATTGATCTTTTGTGCTGTGTCCTCTGGAAAACTGCAAATTGAAGGTGATTTTAGCAGCAGGAACGACAAATTTAAATGTTAATTTTACAAGGTTTGTCGTCATTTTTAAAAAGAGTTGAGAGTGCTTCTGTTCAGATGGTCAGAAACAAATTAAACATAAAGAGAACTTAAAAAACAATCACAATCCTGAGAGCATACACAGATAATTGGGATTTTACAAATGAGAACTGAGGAAAATAAATCCCTGAGTGCTATAACAATACCCAGTGAAAATAAATGCAATTTATTGCACAGATTATAGAGTTTCTGAGCAATTTTACCATGAAACCTGCACTGTTTTTTTGTACATAACGGCCAATTTCTTTGTGTGCAACACCCCCAACAAACCACCGATGAGCTGCCTCATTCAGCTGCTTCTCCAGCAGGGAAATGGAGCAGCAGCACCTGCCCAGAGACACCGGCACGGGCAGGGCTCGTTGCTGTGCCTCTGCACCTCCAGCCATCTGCAACACGCACGTTATTTACTACGAGATGCCACGGCGAACGCGGCTGTTCCCCCCGGAAATGCCATGTGGGAATAATGAATGACCGATCCACAGGATCCTCACTGTAAACAAGGCACTTCCCGACGACTTTGTTCTGCCTTGCTCCAGGATGACTCACAGGGAAGATGGGAAGGGAGAGCGCCGGGTGCCTTCCCCACCCCCGGCTGCTCAGGCAGACACCCACACCACGTCCCTCCCCGAGCGGCTCCTGCATCCCTCTCCGGATCTCCTGTGTCCCCCTGGGAGCTGCTCCTGTCTCCCTCTGAGCCCATCCGCATCCCTCCCCGAGCTGCTCCCGTGTCCCCTCTCCAAGCTGACCCCGAATCTCTCCGAGCGGCTCCCACATCCTGCTCGCAGCTGACCCCGCGTCCTTCCCCGAGCCGATCCTGTAACCCTCGGAGCTGACCCCGCATCCCTCTCCGAGTGACTCTGATGTCCCTCTCCAGCTGCTCACGCATCGTCCCCGAACCAGCACCGCATCCCTCTCCGAGTGACTCTGATGTCCCTCTCCAGCTGCTCACGCATCGTCCCCGAACCAGCCCCGCATCCCTCTCCGAGCAGCCCCGA
>NW_020956592.1:107988-112142 GCF_003031625.1 Empidonax traillii
ATGTCCCCCCCTCTCTCTCCCAGCTGTTCAGAGCCCCCCGACTCAGCTCCGGGCCGCTCCTCCCGCGGTCCCCACGACCCTCGGCAATAAAACCAACCGTGCTGAGCCGCGGCCGGAGGATTCCCCTCAGCCTTCCCGGCGCTCCCGCAGCCCCGGCCCGGCCGAGGCGCGGCCGTCGCTGCCGAGCCGGGGCGGGACGAGCCCGCGGAGCTGCGCGGCGGCCCCGCGGTCCCTCCGCGCTGCCATCCCGGGCCGCGCCATCCCCAAAGGATGCTCCGCATGGAGCCGTCTCCAAGGGAACGGCCCGCCACGTGACCCGGCATCTCCCGGCCACCGCCGATGTTATCCCGGGAAACGCCTGGAGCAGGGAAAGGATCAACTGTCCGGCAACAAAGGCTTGCTTTCTTGAAGCCTTTTCAAATTTTTTTTTCCCCCTTTAATTATTATTTTGTTTTGTTTTCGTTATGAATTTTAATTTTCGTTACATCTAAAGTTCTAAATTTCTTTACATTTTGAGCTTTAATTTTCCTTAAGTTCTAGTTTTCATTGGTGTTTTTTTTACAATCTAATTTTCGTCGCATTTTTAAATTTTTTAAAATCTAGCATTTTTTAATTAATTAATTTAAATAATATCATTAAATGATAAATTTAAATAATTCTAACGTAATTTAAAATCTAACATTTTTTAAATAATTCATTTAAATAATTCCATTAGATGATAAATTTAAATAATTCTAACATAATTTAAAATCTAGCATTTTTTAAATAGTTCATTTAAGTAATTCCATTAAATGATACATTTAAATAATTCTAACATAATTTAAAATCTAACATTTTAAAACCTAACATTGTTTTGATCTGCCGGGAGGGGGAGGAGGAGGCTCGGGGTGCCCATCACTGCACCAGCCCCAAGCAGCAGCCAATGCCCACAGCAACTTCTTTCACAAATAAACAAACACTTGGGCTGGAAAAGACCTTCAAGATCACCAAACTTTGACCAACCACCGCTTCATGTTTCACTCCATTCTTCCTCTTGAATAATTTAATGGAACGTAAATTAAAATAAACATCCAAAACTTACCCTTCGAAATACAGTATTCATCAGAAGAAACATAACCACAACAAGGAAAGCACCACACTGAGATAAAAATCCTGGATTTTAGAGGAAGAACATCGTGGTTCCCTTGAACCCACTCAGTGCCACCCCCTGTCATGGGCAGGGACACCTCCCACCAGCCCAGGCTGCTCCAAGCCCCGTCCAACCTGGCCTTGGGCACTCCCAGGGATCCAGGGGCAGCCACAGCTTCTCTGCCCAACCTGTGCCAGGGCCTCCCCCCCCTCAGAGGGAGGAATTTCTTCTGTTAAATTAAATATGATTCCTAAATTGCCACTATAATGGAGATTATTCCACCATGAAAAGCGGCCTCTGGCACATACAAACCAACCAAATCAAAGCTAAATCCCATTCACAAACTCCAGCACTCAGACAAGTCCTTTGGGTTTGCCTAAAGCCCATTTGCAACAAGTTTGAATAAATAACAGAATCCCAGAATGGGTAGGGTTGGAAGGACCTTATGGGCCATCCAATTGCAACCCAAGGGACACCTTCCACCTGGATTTAAGGCATCAAAGAGAAAAGGTTACAACAATTTCCCCTTAGTTATTTATTCTATCTCTGTCTTGATCATAAAAAGTAGATTCTTAACTGGAATTTGTTTGGCTTCAGCATCAACAGCAAAAGGATTAAAAAAAAAGAACCAAGGAGAGGTTTCTCTCGGCAGCACAAAGTGCTCATCCCCACAGCCTGCCATGGAAACACAGAAAGGAACTGCAAATAAAGCCAAGTTCTGCCCTGTCAGGGCACTCAGGCCATGCAGGCACAGCAGGAGCAGCAGCCCAGCCCCTCTGCTCCCAATGCCACAACTGCAACAGCAAAAGGCAAAAAAGCACCTGGAAAAACAAACCCACAGCGTGATCCAAGCCCTGTCCAACCTGGCCTTGGACACTGCCAGGGATCCAGGGGCAGCCACAGCTTCTCTGGGCAACCTGTGCCAGGGCCTGCCCACCCTCCCAGCCAGCAATTCCTTCCCAATCTCCCATCTCTCCCTGCCCTCTGGCAGTGGGAAGCGATTTCCTGTGTCCTGTCCCTCCATGCCTTGTCCCCAGTCCCTCTCCAGCTCTCCTGGAGCCCCTGCAGGCTCTGCAAGGGGCTCTCAGGTCTCCCCAGAGCCCTCTCCTCTCCAGGCTGAACTCCATTATCCCAATCTGAAGAGCAATCAGACTCCACCAGCCGGGCCCTGGCTCTGTGGCACTGCCCACACTGTGCACAACAAACCCCATAAATTCCACAACACCCTGGCCATTCCCCACAGGCAGAGCAGCTCCCCCCTCCCTCTGCCCCGCACTGGAGCTGAGGAGTCAGAGCAGCAGCTCCAGTGATGAGACATCAGAGCTGATTGGAGCCCTCCCTGTCCCCTCTCCCTGTGCCTGCCTGTTTGTCACCTGGAGAGACCGGGAGCAGACGGCCCTGGGGCTCTGAGGACCCCAGGACACCTCCAGCACACCATGCTCCGAGCTGTCCAGCCTGGCAGCCGCTGCTGGCACAGTTATTTTGGGCAAGGACAGTGAATATCCCACGTCCTGTGCCAGGGCTGTGTCACCCACGGGAGCTGGGTCTCCACAGACCTTGAAAAATCAAGGATTTAATGGCAGAGGGTGGTGTTTGGCAGGTCCAGAGCCAGGGAAAAACGATCTTGTCGTATCCATGAAACACCACAGCAGTGATGGAAAATTTTAAAATGATTCCTCACCAGGAAAACTGATCCGTGCAAACACCACCTTTGCTTCATCAAACCTGCACACTGCAAAAGGTGTTATTGCTTTCCATCACAGAGAGGGTAATTCCATAAAAAAGGGAAGCCTGTGGGTTCCAGTAATTCTGTTCAGTGAACTGACACCTAAACCCGAGTGTAGTTCACATGGAATTACCCTCTGGCAGCCAGGAAAGTCCCAGCTGGACACAGAATCATCCCAGCCCATGGATCCCACCCTGTCCCCCAGCCCAGAGCACTGAGTGCCTTCCTGGGACACCTCCAGGGCTGGGCACTCCAAACCTCCCTGGGCAGCCCCTGCCAGTGCCTGACCACCCTTTCCAGGGACAAATTCCTCCTGCTGTCCCCCCTGCCCCTCCCCTGGCACAGCTGGAGGCCGTTCCCTCTCCTCCTGGCCCTGTTCCCTGGGAGCAGAGGAACAGCTGGAGGAGGATGCAGGGAGATCATGGGAAGAGAAGAGAACCAAAATAGCAGGAAGAGCTGAATTTCCATGTTTTATGTTACTGACCCAGCCTAGCTGCAGCAGTGCAGGTGAAAAGGGGTAGAGATGGCTTCAGAAACACCCACTCATTCTTGGAATTACGAGTAAAGCAACTCCCTGATTCCCTTATGGATGTAGGTCCAGGGTTCCCCCACTGGATCCTGTAAAAGTCCTGACTTGGACACTCCATTAATGGTTTTGTCTGCATTTTTCATCTCTCCTAAAGCAATAACAAACACCAGGATAACTCAGCTTCCATCAAACTTCCAAAAAAAATATTCTGAATTGGATTTTAAAACACTCTCCTCCTGGTTTGAAAGGTTCAGCGATGGGAATTCCACCACCACTTTGGAAATCAATTCTAACAATTATTGACTTACATTCACTATTAAAAACACACATCTTGTTTTGCTGCCCGGAGAAGCTGTGGCTGCCCCACCCCTGGAAGTGTTCCAGGACAGGTTGGATGGGGTTCTTGGAGCAGCCTGGGCTGGTGAAAGGTGTCCCTGCCCATGGCAGGGGGTGGCACTGGATGGGCTTTAAGGTCCCTTCCAACCCAAACCATCCCATCACTCTCCGACTCTCTGATTTTTGTGTTTCATATTTATTATTCTGAATGTGTCTCCCCTCAGCTTCTGCTCTGTGTCCTTTGCTGGGCCCATCTGCCAAAGCTCCCTGGGATTACATTTAATTTCTCTAGGACTGGTATTTGTAGAAATATCAAACCCTTCCTTAACCCCCGTGGGCTACTCCTGCATCCCCTGAGTCCTTGTCTGTAAAGCTGCACCTCTGCCCAAACCTATTTCCAGTCCTTCAGACATTTCCATTGACCTTCTCAAACC
>NW_020956592.1:112163-116309 GCF_003031625.1 Empidonax traillii
GATGTCCCCCCCTCTCTCTCCCAGCTGTTCAGAGCCCCCCCGACTCAGCTCCGGGCCGCTCCTCCCGCGGTCCCCACGACCCTCGGCAATAAAACCAACCGTGCTGAGCCGCGGCCGGAGGAGTCCCCTCAGCCTTCCCGGCGCTCCCGCAGCCCCGGCCCGGCCGAGGCGCGGCCGTCGCTGCCGAGCCGGGGCGGGACGAGCCCGCGGAGCTGCGCGGCGGCCCCGCGGTCCCTCCGCGCTGCCATCCCGGGCCGCGCCATCCCCAAAGGATGCTCCGCATGGAGCCGTCTCCAAGGGAACGGCCCGCCACGTGACCCGGCATCTCCCGGCCACCGCCGATGTTATCCCGGGAAACGCCTGGAGCAGGGAAAGGATGAACTGTCCGGCAACAAAGGCTTGCTTTCTTGAAGCCTTTTCAATTTTTTTTTCCCCTTAATTATTATTTTGTTTTGTTTTCGTTATGAGTTTTAATTTTCGTAACATCTAAAGTTCTAAATTTCTTTACATTTTGAGCTTTAATTTTCTTTAAGTTCTAATTTTCATTGTTTTGTGTTTTTTTTTTACGATCTAATTTTGGTCGCGTTTTTAAATTTTTTAAAATCTAGCATTTTTTAAATAATTCACTTAAATAATTCCATTAAATGATAAATTTAAATAATTCTAACATAATTTAAAATCTAACATTTTAAAAATAATTAATTTAAATAATTCCATTAAATGATAAATTTAAATAATTCTAACATAATTTAAAATCTAGCATTTTTTAAATAATTCATTTAAATAATTCCATTAAATGATAAATTTAAATAATTCTAACATAATTTAAAATCTAACATCTTAAAACCTAACATTGTTTTGATCTGCCGGGAGGGGGAGGAGGAGGCTCGGGGTGCCCATCACTGCACCAGCCCCAAGCAGCAGCCAATGCCCACAGCAACTTCTTTCACAAATAAACAAACACTTGGGCTGGAAAAGACCTTCAAGATCACCAACCTCTGACCAACCACCACTTCATGTTTCACTCCATTCTTCCTCTTGAATAATTTAATGGAACGTAAATTAAAATAAACATCCAAAACTTACCCTTCGAAACACAATATTCATCAGAAGAAACATAACCACAACAAGGAAAGCACCACACTGAGATAAAAATCCTGGATTTTAGAGGAAGAACATCGTGGTTCCCTTGAACCCACTCAGTGCCACCCCCTGCCATGGGCAGGGTCACCTCCCACCAGCCCAGGTTGCTCCAAGCCCCGTCCAACCTGGCCTTGGACACTCCCAGGGATCCAGGGGCAGCCACAGCTTCTCTGCCCAACCTGTGCCAGGGCCTGCCCACCCTCAGAGGGAGGAATTTCTTCTGTTAAATTAAGTATGATTCCTAAATTGCCACTATAATGGAGATTATTCCACCATGAAAAGCGGCCTCTGGCACATACAAACCAACCAAATCAAAGCTAAATCCCATTCACAAACTCCAGCACTCAGACAAGTCCTTTGGGTTTGCCTAAAGCCCATTTGCAACAAGTTTGAATAAATAACAGAATCCCAGAATGGGTAGGGTTGGAAGGACCTTATGGGCCATCCAATTCCAACCCAAGGGACACCTTCCACCTGGATTTAGGGCATCAAAGAGAAAAGGTTACAACATTTTCCCCTTAGTTATTTATTCTATCTCTGTCTTGATCATAAAAAGTAGATTCTTAACTGGAATTTGTTTGGCTTCAGCATCAACAGCAAAAGGATTAAAAAAAAAGAACCAAGGAGAGGTTTCTCTCAGCAGCACAAACTGCCCATCCCCACAGCCTGCCATGGAAACACAGAAAGGAACTGCAAATAAAGCCAAGTTCTGCCCTGCCAGGGCAGCCAGGCCATGCAGGCACAGCAGGAGCAGCAGCCCAGCCCCTCTGCTCCCAATGCCACAACTGCAACAGCAAAAGGCAAAAAGGCACCTGGAAAAACAAACCCACAGCGTGATCCAAGCCCTGTCCAACCTGGCCTTGGACACTGCCAGGGATCCAGGGGCAGCCACAGCTTCTCTGCCCAACCTGTGCCAGGGCCTGCCCACCCTCACAGCCAACAATCCCTTCCCAATCTCCCATCTGTCCCTGCCTTCTAGCAGTGGAAAGCCATTCCCTGTGTCCTGTCCCTCCATGCCTTGTCCCCAGTCCCTCTCCAGCTCTCCTGGAGCCCCTGCAGGCTCTGCAAGGGGCTCTCAGGTCTCCCCAGAGCCCTCTCCTCTCCAGGCTGAACTCCATTATTCCAATCAGACTCCACCTGGCTCTGTGGCACTGCCCACACTGTGCACAACAAACCCCATAAATTCCATACACACCCTGGCCATTTCCCACAGGCAGAGCAGCTCCCCCCTCCCTCTGCCCCGCACTGGAGCTGAGGAGTCAGAGCAGCAGCTCCAGTGATGAGACATCAGAGCTGATCTGGAGCCCTCCCTGTCCCCTCTCCCTGTGCCTGCCTGTTTGTCACCTGGAGAGACCAGGAACAGACGGCCCTGGGGCTCTGAGGACCCCAGGACACCTCCAGCACACCATGCTCCGAGCTGTCCAGCCTGGCAGCCGCTGCTGGCACAGTTATTTTGGGCAAGGACAGTGAATATCCCACGTCCCGTGCCAGGGCTGTGTCACCCACGGGAGCTGGGTCTCCACAGCCCTTGAAAAATCAAGGATTTAATGGCAGAGGGTGGTGTTTGGCAGGTCCAGAGCCAGGGAAAAACGATCTTGTCGTATCCATGAAACACCACAGCAGTGATGGAAAATTTTAAAATGATTCCTCACCAGGAAAACTGATCCGTGCAAACACCACCTCTGCTTCATCAAACCTGCACACTGCAAAAGGTGTTATTGCTTTCCATCACAGAGAGGGTAATTCCATAAAAAAGGGAAGCCTGTGGGTTCCAGTAATTCTGTTCAGTGAACTGACACCTAAACCCGAGTGTAGTTCACATGGAATTACCCTCTGGCAGCCAGGAAAGTCCCAGCTGGACACAGAATCATCCCAGCCCATGGATCCCACCCTGTCCCCCAGCCCAGAGCTCTGAGTGCCTGCCTGGGACACCTCCAGGGCTGGGCACTCCAAACCTCCCTGGGCAGCCCCTGCCAGGGCCTGACCACCCTTTCCAGGGACAAATTCCTCCTGCTGTCCCCCCTGCCCCTCCCCTGGCACAGCTGGAGGCCGTTCCCTCTCCTCCTGGCCCTGTTCCCTGGGAGCAGAGGAACAGCTGGAGGAGGATGCAGGGAGATCATGGGAAGAGAAGAGAACCAAAACAGCAGGAAGAGCTGAATTTCCATGTTTTATGTTACTGACCCAGCCTAGCTGCAGCAGTGCAGGTGAAAAGGGGTAGAGATGGCTTCAGAAACACCCACTCATTCTTGGAATTACGAGTAAAGCAACTCCCTGATCCCCTTATGGATGTAGGTCCAGGGTTCCCCCACTGGATCCTGTAAAAGTCCTGACTTGGACACTCCATTAATGGTTTTGTCTGCATTTTTCATCTCTCCTAAAGCAATAACAAACACCGGGATAACTCAGCTTCCATCAAACTTCCAAAAAAAATATCAGCCTGATTCTGAATTGGATTTTAAAACACTCTCCTCCTGGTTTGAAAGGTTCAGCGATGGGAATTCCACCACCACTTTGGAAATCAATTCTAACAATTATTGACTTACATTCACTATTAAAAACACACATCTTGTTTTGCTGCCCGGAGAAGCTGTGGCTGCCCCACCCCTGGAAGTGTTCCAGGACAGGTTGGACGGGGCTTGGAGCACCCTGGGCTGGTGGGAGGTGTCCCTGCCCATGGCAGGGGGTGGCACTGGATGGGCTTTAAGGTCCCTTCCCACCCAAACCATCCCATCACTCTCTGACTCTCTGATTTTTGTGTTTCATATTTATTATTCTGAATGTGTCTCCCCTCAGCTTCTGCTCTGTGTCCTTTGTTGGGCCCATCTGCCAAAGCTCCCTGGGATTACATTTAATTTCTCTAGGACTGGTATTTGTAGAAATATCAAACCCTTCCTTAACCCCCGTGGGCTACTCCTGCATCCCCTGAGTCCTTGTCTGTAAAGCTGCACCTCTGCCCAAACCTATTTCCAGTCCTTCAGACATTTCCATTGACCTTCTCAAACC
>NW_020956592.1:116330-127588 GCF_003031625.1 Empidonax traillii
CTCCCCTGGCCCAGCTGGAGGCCGTTCCCTCTCCTCCTGGCCCTGTTCCCTGGGAGCAGAGCCCGACCCCCCCCCGGCTCCCCCCTCCTGTCAGGGATTGCAGAGCCAGAAGGTCCCCCCTGAGCCTCCTTTTCTCCAGGCTGAGCCCCCCCAGCTCTCTCCTGTCAGGAAGGGCAGTCCCTCCCCACCAGCACAGTTGCACAATTGCTGCCCTCGGCCAAACCACAGCCCGGAAACGACTCACCAGTAACCTCCAAACCATTAGTTTACATTCTTTGCTACCAGTTCTGTGTTTCCTTCCTCCTTCAATGAGCACAGCTGTTTGGTTTTTTTTTTTTCCTTTTCCAAGCCTTGATTTCCCTGGAACATTTGGCCAAGCATTGTTAAACTGCCCCCAGTTATTACTATTTCTGTTCTTTATTTACTCAGCTGAAGCCCATCCCAGCCTTCCAGCCTCTCCCACCGCACTCTTGGGTGCTGATGAGCTTCTCCTGCACCTGAATCAAATGTAATCAAGCCCTGATGGCCAAAACCTGAACACTGACTGGGGCCTGGAGCAGCCCCTGCTGTGAGCCGAGTCCTGCACTGCCTACAGCTCTTCTCACACTTCCAAACCACCTGTTGGGATGTTTGGGTGCTTTTTATTAGAAGTAATTTTTTTGTTTCAATGGGAATCACTTACACAAAACCCCAAAGGTCTCATGTCACTTCTATAAAAACCCCAGTAGGTCTTTTTTGTCCTAAGTTCCTTTTATTTTTATGTGATTTAGTGTTTGGTATAAACCCCCTACTTACATTATTCCTGTACCGAGTCAGTATCTGTTGTTCCCAGAGCTGTCCTTGTAGCACCAGGCTCTTATTTTCCAATACTTTGGCTTTTGAGGGCACCATTTTTTTTTAAATTTAATTAAAGCTGTCAGCACAGAGCAGATGTCTCTGAGCTGCCTCGCTGCTGCCAGGAGCGTCCGGGCAGCCATCCCAGTCCCTGCAGGAGGACTCCAGCCATGTCCCCACTGTCCCTGTCCCTGCAGGTGTCGAGATGTGTCCCCACTGTCCCAGTCCCTGCAGGTGTCCAGCCGTGTCCCCACTGTCCCAGTCCCTGCAGGAGGTGTCCAGCCATGTCCCCACTGTCCCAGTCCCTGCAGGAGGACTCCAGCCATGTCCCCACTGTCCCTGTCCCTGCAGGAGGACTCCAGCCATGTCCCCACTGTCCCAGTCCCTGCAGGAGGTGTCCAGCCGTGTCCCCACTGTCCCTGTCCCTGCAGGTGTCGAGATGTGTCCCCACTGTCCCAGTCCCTGCAGGAGGTGTCCAGCCATGTCCCCACTGTCCCAGTCCCTGCAGGAGGACTCCAGCCATGTCCCCACTGTCCCTGTCCCTGCAGGTGTCGAGATGTGTCCCCACTGTCCCAGTCCCAAAAGGCAATGCAGTTTTGGGAAGCTGAGGATTGTCTGCTCCCAGCTGGAAGCCCAAAGCAAACTTGGGGCACTTCTAAACCAGCTCCTTCAGTGGCTCTCGCATGACAACACAACCCCCCAGGTGAGACACCTGCTCCAGCCTTTACCTTTCCCTGCCCTGCTGGGCCTGACACGTGTTTGATCCGTTAATGAATTCAAGAGTCCTGGCAAAGGGAAGAATTCCTCCAGCTCGGTGGTCTGTGGCAGGGGTGAGACTTTGGCTGGTAGTTCTGGGACGAGCTCCTGCAGCCTTCCCTCACCCCGGCCCAGCCCACACCATCACTCCTGGCCTTGTTTTACTGAGGCATCACTGCCAACCCCTCCTTCCCTCCCGTCAGGGGAGGCACCACACAGAAGCAGCACAGAAGGAAAGGAATCTACAGGGGGAAATGTGAATGGATCTGTGATCTGACAGCGTTTCAAACGAGCTGTTTTGGTTTGAGGCTGAGCGGCACCTCGCTGGTTTAGAGCCACCACGAGCCCCACAGCACCTCCTGGCCAAGGCGTGGAGCTCACACTGTGGACGAGGGGCACCCTTGTCCTTGGGGGGCTGAGGAGCCATTTGTCAGGAGAACCACATTAATGTGTCAGGAGAACACGGACTCCAGCTCTGATTGAACAGCAGCACAACTGACTGCCGAGGCTTTTTTTAGGTTTGAGTGCAATTGCACCGAGAAAAGCAGAACCGTTCTGTTCCATTAGATCAGATCAATCCCTCACTGCACGGGGCTAAAGCAAGCGTTGGGAAAGATGGAAAATACTCAGTGGGGAAAGGGCTGGAAGAGACAAGCACAGAGCCAAGCAGAAATCAGCTCAAAGCCGTGTTGGGCAGGAGTCCAGCGTGGCAACTACTCTTCCAGGCCCAGTTCTGGACCCTCTACGCTTTTCACACCAGAAAGCCACACTACAATGAGCTCTGCAGTTCTCACCTTTCCAATATTTTGTCAATTTAGCCTCCAGCTTTTCCTGAACGACCACACTGTCAAAGGAGTGAGCAGAAGAGCCAGTCAATGAAACCACCTGGATCTGGGGAAGGCCAAAGCAGCACAGCCTGACATGGGACGGGCAGAGGGGTTGGGACATCCAGGTTTCAGTACCTTAGTTCTCCATTCAGAACTGGGACAGAGAAACCAGTTCCAGAAGAATTTGGCATTCAAGATGTCAAAAGGAAACCAGAGGAGCATCAACTGCCCTCACTCTCCAACCTGCAGATGATTCAATAGTCATGAAAATGGGAATTCTCCCATTGTCCTTGAATTATATCCCTATGCTTTGCTCCTCCTCTTCTCTCTACAGCATGTGCTCTCATCTGTGTATAAGAAAAGGGGAAGCAGAGTGACCTCAGGGCTGTCCAAACCAACACTAGGGCAGTGGTGTTTCATTAAAATCATCCCATCAGTTCAACAGTGAGGGCACAACCCCGGAGTGACAACAACAATGCCACGGAGCAGGAACTCCAGTGAGATGGATATGGATGTAAAGCCAATGTCCCAGGCAGCAGCAATGGGCTGAGCCTGCTGCTGCTGGTTCTCTGGGCAACGTTAACTTGCAAGTGAATCAGTTTAACTTTTTGCTCTGTTTATATTGTTTTAATCTACGATAAGTGAGACAACAGAGCCTGATCCAACACGAGGGTGAGCAAAAAGGTGGCAGTGACTGAGAAACCCCAAGAGCTGCAGGCAGGACACAGCCAGGCCTCGGTCCATCTGCACACCAATACCTCCTGCAGCTCTTCTCTCTCTTAACCAAACCACTCCCAGTCATTTTTCAGAGGAACAGCCCTAACCCAGTGCTGTACAGTTATCATTCTCAGCCCAGGGCTCCCCAGGTCAGTCCCAGCACGGCCCCTGGTTCACGGCAGAGCACGGATT
Source organism: Empidonax traillii (assembly GCF_003031625.1). Classification (NCBI taxonomy): domain Eukaryota; kingdom Metazoa; phylum Chordata; class Aves; order Passeriformes; family Tyrannidae; genus Empidonax; species Empidonax traillii. Next base: position 119,657 of record NW_020956592.1, read on the forward strand.
CAGGTGGGTACTCACACGATGTGGGCCAGGTCGAGTGGCTTTTCTGGCTGCTCGGGGAAGACGGGCCGGGGGGGTTCCCTGCTGGGGACGCAGCCCAGGGACTTACTGATGGCGTGGCTCAGCTTCTTCGCCGGGGATTTCTGGCATTGGGAGGGAAAACCAGAGTGAGGGGGATGTTGGGGCAGCACCTGCAATCAGAGTGTTAAAAAAGGCACAGGACAGAATATCCAGAAATAGCCAGTTCTGTTAAACCATTCCTGGGGAATCACTGCAGACACCACACAGGGGAACGAGGTCTGGGGGCATGGGGGGGTTCCTGTGCTCTAATATTGAAAATTAAAAGGAGTTTACCAAAATTATGCGAGATTAAGAAATAAACCAATTATCTGGGGGTTCTCTCAGGAATTAAAGCAAGGGACAATCACATCCCATTAAGGGATTTTTTTCACTCCCTTTCGAGGCCCTCTGAACACAGATGTTGTGTTCGGAGGGGAGGAGCAGGACAGGAGCAGGTCACTTCCCAATTTTCTGTCCATCATGGGCAAAGCCAAGGTGGAACACAGTGTTAGGACAGATAGGAATGACCAGTTTCTTTATTTCCTTTCACAGATTCATTCTGTTGAATGACCTCACAGGAGCAATGATCCCAGATCCTCAGGAACGCTGAAAGGTTCCAGAGGTGCTGCCAGACCCACAGGAATGGTGAACTGCTCTGAGTTAGATGTGCAAAACATGGTTTAAATCCCGTATTGACTTTTACAAAGTTAAGTCTCAAAGTGTTATTGTATCCACCAAGCTCCTGGCAGGGCTGTGGGAGTCCTGGGAATGGTCTTTTCCAGCCTTAATGATTCCATGATTACGGGAGCTGTGAGGGTGGGCAGACCCTGGCACAGGTTGGGCAGAGAAGCTGTGGCTGCCCCTGGATCCCTGGAGTGTCCCAGGCCAGGTTGGACGGGGCTTGGAGCACCCTGGGCTGGTGGAAGGTGTCCCTGCCCATGGCAGGGGGTGGCACTGGATGAGCTTGAAGGTCCCTCCTAACCCAAACCACTCTGTGATTCTCTTAACACTAATTAACAATTTCAGACTTTTTGAAAAAGCTTTCAGGAGTCCAATTTATGTTCTTATTTATCTTCAGCTCCCCACGGCAGAGCAGATTGGTGTGACTTTATTTTCAGAGGCTCCCAACCCCTTCCCATTCCCTTCTGGCGCTGTGGGACGCGGCCAGCTCGGCCGCTCCACCCCAGCCCCTTCCCCTGGGAACGCCTGGCAGGGGATCCATCCCGGATTCCTCCCCTGGAATGGCACAGCCCGTGACTCAGCAGGGTCTGCAGCGCTGTGGCCCTTCCATCAGAGTGATGGAACCAAGAAAAACCAGGCACAAAAAAAAATGCAACGCGGACACGAGGCCCCTGCACCCTCCCTGGGCCCGGGCACCCCTGGCTTTGGGCTCCCTCCAAGATGTGAACTCACACAGCAGCTCCTTCCCCCTTCACTGACTCTCCAGCTGCTGAGGCATCCATGAAAGGTTCCAAGAGGTTTGGGAGATTCCTGTGTCACTTTGGCTCCAGCATCGTGCCAGCAGGGCAGCACCAAGGACACCTCCTGCTCCCCAGCACCAGGGGAGGGCCACTCTGGACACTGGGAACAATTCCTGTCCAGCCCTGGCACAGCTGCCACCCTTGGAGGGATTTAAAAGCCGTGTGGATGTGGCACGTGGGGACCTGGGTCAGTGTGGCCTTGGCAGTGCTGAACTTGATTATCTTGGAGATCATTTCCAACCTTCACAACTTCATGATTCTGTGATTTTTATAAACTTTGCCAGCTTTCTGAAATCCTTTCTTCATCAAATTCTCAGCCTTTTATATATTGAGACCTACCAGTCGAGGACTCTCACCCTTTGCCCAAACATATCAATAAATATTCAAAAGAAACAGTTTCCGCTTCTTTTTTCATCCTGTACAGAATAACAACACTCATGGGAAATGTTTGCCACCATAAGGGTTTAAGGAATCAACAAACCTAAATCCCTCTGGGCTGGGCACTCCAAACCTCCCTGGGCAGCCCCTGCCAGTGCCTGACCACCCTTTCCAGGGACAAATTCCTCCTGATGTCCCCCCTGCCCCTCCCCTGGCCCAGCTGGAGGCCGTTCCCTCTCCTCCTGGCCCTGTTCCCTGTTGCAGGGGGGGTTGCTGTGACTGACACCACCCGGCCATTCCCGGTCTGTGTGTGCCCTCTGCTGGGAACCCGCGCTAGGAAGGGATTTCCAGGTCATTTGGGATCGGGGCTCACGTGCCGGGCCCTGCACACAGCCGGGAACGTGTGGAGAGCGCCCCGGGAGCCGAGTGGGATCCGAGTGGGATCCGAGTGGGATCCGTGTGGGATCCGAGTGGGATCCGAGTGGGATCCGAGTGGGACACCGGGATGGCCGTCCCGCAGCCAGGGCTGGCCACAAACAGCTTCAGAAAGGTTTAATCATTTCAAGGGTGTTCTAAATGGGAAATGAAATGAGCCAGAAACACGGAAGACACGATTCCCCGAGCAAAACCTCATCAGCAGCTCCCACGGCATCGCCGGGGAGGCACAAGGGGCTGTCCTTGGTTTAGATCCCGTCACATTCCCCTGCAAGGACTCCCCACGGGAAGCCAGAGCCATCCTCACCCCAGGAACATCTGAACACGCCTTTGATTTGTTGATCTGTGATCCAAAGCCACCAGTTACGGTGGTTTTAAGTCACAAACACTCCATTATTTACAGCAAGAGGAGCATCCTGACCTGCCTACAGCTGAGAAACTCCCCCAAACCACACCCCAGGCACAAATTGGGGCAACCCGGGTAATTTAATTATAATATTTTAAATGTTAAATATTTATTTATATAAATATACTATATATATTTATATAAATATACTATATATATTTATATAAATAGATTTGTATTTCTATTAATATTAATATATTTATTATTATATTTGTTTATTATTAATATGTTAATATTAATATATTAATATACATCTATAAATATATTATATATTTATTATAGAAATATATTAAATATTAAATAACATTGATAATATTTTTCATTAACCTGAAATTTACTGCTGACAGATTGCTTAAGCTCAGCAAACTGACCCAAAACCCCCAGCCAGAATGAGCTCTGGCTAATCCCCCCAGGCTTTCAAAATGAACAGCTGGATTTTCAGTTCTGCTGCGTGCACGGAACACACTGAGCTGCGTCCAGGGCTGTTCAGTAAAACCAAAACTGAAAAGGCCCAACAGGAAACATTTGGAAAGTGTTTGAAGGTTTTTATCCCCCCCAAACAGGCCCCAACAAGCAGCATTTTCGTGCACTAAAACCTCTCTCAAAAACAGGTTTCTCCCTGAAGTTATAAATAAAAAATCACTATAGTAATAGATTTTAATATGCTCACTGGAGCAATATATATATTTATATGTATTAAAATCCCTATACTATGTGATTTACAGTATGAAAAAACTACCAAAGGCAGTTCAGAATTTCAGAAAAAAAGAACCTATAATAATAAGTGTATTAATAATAACATTAACAATAAGCATAATTACTAATAAATATGTTAATAATAGCACTAATAATAAGTATGAGGTGCTTATTATTAATGCTTATTCTGGGTCATATGGCTCCAAAACTCTGAAAATACACCAGGCAGGACTGAACTAGTTCTGGCTGGCACTGAAAACCTGGGAAAAGCAAATCTCTTGTTTGCCTGGACCAGAGCACCTGCTCAGCTGGAGCATTTGGGCTTTCACTCGAGGAATTATTGTTGAGCAAACACACAAGGAAGTCACTGAACCAGCAGTACAGTCCAAATCCAAAACTAGGATATGGTTTTTAAATTAAGATTCTTTTTCAATTATCATAAATTTAACACAGAAGACTTGCAGAAGTTGAAAAAAAAAAAAAAAAAAGAAATTAATATGTAAGAGATCTCTCTCTCAGAGGCTCCTCTTCCATGCTCAGTTGATGAGCTTGAAGGTCCCTTCCCACCCAAACCAGTCTGGAATTTTATGACTTAGATACATCTTTATATTCAAACCCCCAGACTGGATTTATATACACTTAAGGGGATAATAACCTACTCTTAGCTCAGATTAAACATTCCACAAGTTTAATACCCACAGAGTTATAAAAAGGACAATATTTAGGACTAAATTTTCCTTTGCCTCCCAACTCTGGACTGGGATCCAGCCCCAATTTTCTAAATTTAACAGCACTGCTATAATGGCACCTTCTCATGGAGATAATTACTAATTACAATCCAATCACCATCTGAACTTCTCTTTGAGTAAGTAAAAGGCTGGCTTTAATCTTTTGCCACAGAATAGGCTTTTCTACATAAAACTGTCCATTATTTCTTGAGCTGTGATTTTCAAACTGCATGTTATTGCTCAGGTGATTTCTTTAAGGCTTTTTTAATTAAGAGTTTTCCAGGCATATATATTTATACCTGGCAGGAGAATGACAATAATATGTTTTTCTCTTGAAGAAATACTGTCTTTAAAGGTGCCACTGTTGAGGATGGTGCCCTCAGCAGCACCTGAGCCCAGGGACAACCATCAGCAAATCCACATTATGGGTAAGAGAATCACAGAATTGTTTGGGTTGGAAAAGCCCTCCCAGCCCGTGGATCCCCCCTGTGCCTGACCCCCACCCTGTCCCCCAGCCCAGAGCACTGAGTGCCATTCCAGGCCTGCCTGGGACACCTCCAGGGCTGGGCACTCCAAACCTCCCTGGGCAGCTGTGCCAGGGCCCTCTGTCCCAGCCTGGAATGTCCCAGGGGGTTGTTGTGACCCAGGGGCAGGACCTGGCACTTGGCCTGGTTGACCCTCACACCACTGACCTCAGCCCACGGATCCAGCCTGTCCTGATCCCTCTGCAGGGCCTTCCTGCCCTCCAGCAGATCCACATCCCACCCACCCCGGTGTCATCCCTGACCTGACTGAGGTGCCCTCGATCCCCTCGTCCAGATCATCAGTAAAGATGTTAAACAGGTCCAGTCCCAGTGCTGATCCCTGTGGAACCCACTGGAGCCCATTCCCAGCTGGGTGGGACTCCACTCCCCACCTCTCCCTGGGCCATCAGCCAGGTTTAACCCAGTGAAGAACAAACAATAACCCCAGTGCTGTTCCCATCCGTGCACTTCTGCTCTTTGGAGAACTTGGAAAGCCCCTCTGAGGATTTCTAGGCTAAAAGCTGTAACTTCCAGAAGGAGTTAGCAGGGGGAGGCCGTTCCAGCCCCAGTTACCCAGGAGGAGTGCTCCTTCATCTGGTGCTGGTTGCTGTGGGGGCCGCTGGCGTGGCCTCTCCAGAAGCAGTTCTGGCAGAGCTGGTAGTTGTGGCACTGCTGGCACCGGTACCGGAATCCCATCATGCTCTCACAGTGGCAGTACGAGCACTCCACGGGGTGGAAGACTGGCAGGAGGGGGAAAAAACAAAGAGAAAAAAGGTATCAAGTCAAATTTAGGAAAACCCATTTTGCTGCAGCTTCCAAACTACCCCCAGGTCCTTCCCCACTTGTTATTCAGGGCAGGATTTTGAGCGGAAGAAACCAAAGATGAAGGTGAGAATGAGATGAAGGAGAATACACCTTACCACAGGAAATGCATCCTGAGAGGTGAGGGACAGGGAACAGAACCAGAACCAGGGCCTCCCCACCCTCCCAGCCTTCCCAATCTCCCATCTCTCCCTGCCCTCTGGCAGTGGGAAGCCATTCCCTGTGTCCTGTCCCTCCATTCCTTGTCCCCAGTCCCTCTCCAGCTCTCCTGGAGCCCCTTCAGGCTCTGGAAGGGGCTCCAAGGTCTCCCTGGATCCTTCTCTTCTCCAGGTGAGCCCCCCCAGCTCTCCCAGCCTGGCTCCATAAGTTCTCCCCCACCTTTTCAAAACTGTCCCTTCCCCTCCCTGGTTCCTGCAGTCAGCAGAGATTCCTACTGATAAAAGGGGACAAAACCACCACAGTGTCCTGAACCAAAGAGTCCAAACACTGACAGGGGGATCTGGGAAAGCAGTTACACATTCTGCTAAAATAAAACCAGAGGCACAACAACCCCAGGGACAGCACCCCACGTCCTGCTAAAGAACCGTGGGTAAAGAGGAGACTGCAACAACCAGCATCAGGAATATTAGATCAGGGGCAAGGCACCTGCCAGCAAGAAGGAAACCAAAGAGGTGGGAGCTCTTTGGTGTGGCTGCAGAGTTTTTTGGGGTTTTACTTGTATATCCCATTTACCATTTTCAACATGGGCGAGTCTGTGCATGAGAGGGAGCCACACAAGGCACTGGGGAGGAGGATCAGCCATCAGCGTGTCCAAGAACATGTTTAGCATGATCTTCTTCTGCAAAGAAAAGAGTGAGAGAACTTGATTATATAGAAAAATTCTGATTTTATACACCAGAAACTACTTCAGCCTTAAAATTTCTCTGTGGCACAACTTGTGCCTGCCAGGAACATTTCACAGACTGTCTTAGAATCCAGGAACCTCAGACTGGGCTGGGTGGGAAGGGACCTTAAAGCTCATCCAGTGCCACCCCCTGCCATGGGCAGGGACACCTCCCACCAGCCCAGGCTGCTCCAAGCCCCGTCCAACCTGGCCTGGGACACTCCCAGGGATCCAGGGGCAGCCACAGCTTCTCTGGACAGCCTGTGCCAGGGCCTGCCCACCCTCCCAGGGAGGAATTCCTTCCCAATATCCAATGTAAATTTGGAGCCTCATCGGTTCTGAAATCAAAGGTTGTTTCCCACTGTGACATATCCCAAATACACTAATTGCTAATTAACTCGTATTTAGTGACTACACATTTTACACCTAAATACTGCAGAAATATTTCTGCTGGAACATCAGAAACATCATGCCCAGAGTCTAAACATTTAATCTGAGGCTTAAGATCACACCCAGGTTCATGTTTACAGTTGAGTTAAATACTATTTACATTATCTCAAATGAGAAACAAATCACTGGAACAACTAAATTACAACTGAAATCGACTTAAAAATAAACTGCACCTAAAGAAGGCGTTTATTTGGTGCAGACTCGGCCAACAAGGAAGTGACTCGATGAAACAAATTGTGAAGAAGCTTTAAAAAAATCAAAAACAATAGCAAAAACGCTGTGTTTCATGTTCTGGAAAAGAAATGGCTCATCCCTGCTGCTCTGGTGGGGAACTGGGGTGTGACTTCAAGGAGGGGAATCAACCACAGTGGTGGAAGATCCTTTAATTGCCTAGTTAAGGTTGCCTTAAAACTGCTTAAAACAGCAACCCCCACCCTCCCAACCTCCCCAAGCCACGGACTTGATGAAGCAGGAATTCCAAGCCCTGGCTGGGAACTCTCACCTGCTGTGGGAAGCAGGTCCGTACGGAGTGCTCCGTGTACCCAAAGGAAGGCCCCTCAAACACGGCTGTTGGGAGTTTCAGAACTTCCTTCAGAAACTGGTCAAACTTGGTAAATATCATTAGTCCGTTGGAATCTGATATCTGAGAGAAAATATCTGTAAGAAAATATAATAAAACCCGATAGTAAATACAGATTTATTATAGCAAAAAATATTTCAATCCATTTGAACCCCAAGATGTTTCTGTTTTATCTGGAACACAATTTATCACTTGCTACGAAGATAAAATTTATAAATGCACATATTGCAACATGTCATGGTACAAATCTTCCTCTTTCCTCCATCTCATCTCATCCAGTCCAGAGGAAAGACCCTGCCAGTGCATGAACTGGGACAGAGAGGGAGCAGAGCAGGATAAATGTTACACAGCATCACAACTTCAGGGTGACGCCACAGAAACCCCCCTGAGCAGCCTCCTCCAAACAAACACAAGGTACAGCATCCCCAAGGTACAGCACAGGAGTTGTGCAGGAGAGCAGGTGGGGAGGGGAATCAGATTCCATGTTAGACC
>NW_020956592.1:128367-130212 GCF_003031625.1 Empidonax traillii
GACAGAGAGGGAGCAGAGCAGGATAAATGTTACACAGCATCACAACTTCAGGGTGACGCCACAGAAACCCCCCTGAGCAGCCTCCTCCAAACAAACACAAGGTACAGCATCCCCAAGGTACAGCACAGGAGTTGTGCAGGAGAGCAGGTGGGGAGGGGAATCAGATTCCATGTTAGACCTGAAAAGTTTGGAAGAAATCCCTCCCTGTGAGGGTGGGCAGGCCCTGGCACAGATTACCCAGAGAAGCTGTGGCTGTCCCTGGATCCCTGGGAGTGTCCAAGGCCAGGTTGGACAGGGCTTGGAGCACCCTGGGCTGGTGGAAAGTGTCCCTGCCCTCCCATCTGTCCCAGAGCCGGTGAAGTGGCCTCAGTGACCCTCTCCCAGCCCATCTGTGCCGTCAGACACGGCAGGAGCTGGGAATGCTCTGTCTGGTCACCCCCTCAGCGTGCAGGAAAACAAGCCTGTAGATGTGCAAGCAGAGAAACCAGGTTCCAACCATTCCTAGAGTCTATGAGATGAGAGAACATTAAAAATACGACTTTCAGGATTTCCAGAGAGCCTCATGTTCCATCTGAGCCAGAGCTGCCAACCTGCTCAGGAAAGGGCTGGAATCAGAGGGACAAGGAACCTGGGAACAGAACTTGTGTGGTGGTGAAGTGAGTCAAGAGGGAAAGAAAAGGGAAAAACCAGGGCAGCGTGCTCATAATGATCAGAAGAAGAAATAAAGAATAAGAGAACAGCTGAGGCAGAGAGATCAGAAGCCTGTTCATCCCAAGAGCAGATGGTCGGGCCGGCACATTCCCGGCGTGTTCCTCCCCTCCCTGAGAGTGCCTTTGCTCTCAGCAGCCCTTGATGAATTTATTTCCTTTCAGTGGAGCTGGTTCAAGGAGCAATCGAGGGGTGTGGATGTTGGATACCCACCACATCCTCTGGGAAAGCTAAAGCAGAATGGGTTTCTGCTCCTCCATCTGTCACTGCTCCTTCCAGTCGCTGCCCTTGGGTTCCCGTCCTGGAAGGGGAAGGGAACAGCTGGAAGGGGAAGGGAACAGCTGTTTCCTATTCACCACCAAGTTGCTCTCCAGGCTTTAACAGAGCACTGCATCACACCACCAGTTTTCTCTGCAGGTTGAGCAATCTGCTCCATCCACTTGTCCAGCAGGATTTGGGGTTTGGATCGTGGGCTGCTTTGCACCACACCAGACCTGTGCAGGCAGCTGGGGAGCACTCCCTGGCTCAGAGAGGGAACACTGGCCGTGGCAGGCAGTGCTCTGGGCTGGGGGACAAGGTGGCATCAGTCACAGGCTGGACTCAGTGGTCTGGGGGCTCTTTTCCAACCTCAGTGGTTCTGGGATTCACGGGTCAGTGTCGAGATCGCTGACTCGGCAATAAAGGAGCTCCCAGAACTCGATACAACAAACGTGAGGAAATGCAGTATTTCCCAAAAAGGTTGGATTTATGCAGGATACTCACATCTGAGCTTGTCCAGGATTTTCCCACCGCACATGGTGGCCAGCATGGCTTTCACTGAGAACACCGTCAGCTTCCCGTGGCCCTCGCTGTGGGGAAAAGCACAGGGTGAGGAATTCCAACAGGGAATGGCAACCACAAAAGTATTTAAGGCCTAGGAAGGAGATGTATAAATCATTATACTGCTATATATATATCCATTATTTATATATCTGCATTAACTAGCAAGGTCTGCCAAAGCCATTTAATGTAACATTCAAACAGGGATAACACCAGCATTTTTAATGCACTGGAAGAGTTAACAAGTGTCTAATCACAAATCACATTGCCTTCTGAAAAATCACAAATCACTAATCGCAAATCACATTTCCTTATGAA
>NW_020956592.1:130609-134339 GCF_003031625.1 Empidonax traillii
ATTATTTATATATCTGCATTAACTAGCAAGGTCTGCCAAAGCCATTTAATGTAACATTCAAACAGGGATAACACCAGCATTTTTAATGCACTGGAAGAGTTAACAAGTGTCTAATCACAAATCACATTGCCTTCTGAAAAATCACAAATCACTAATCGCAAATCACATTTCCTTATGAAAAATTCCCAGACACAGAGCCTCCCATTTGTACCCTCCATCCCATAACTCCTCTATAAAACAGTGCTAATTCATTTTGCCATTAAAACACATTTGTTCATTGTAAAACTCCTCATTTTTTATCTCTGCTGCCCTTTGTTAGTGTCTTTAAACTCTTACTCCTTAATTTAAACTCTGATGCCCAAGCACACATTTCATTCTAAAAGCACCTGAACTGACAGGTAGCAGAGAAGTTGTGTGAGATCCTGGAGACACCACATGGAGCAGGGAACTGGGAACAGCGTTCAGTGGCACCTCAAGGGATGAAAGATGCCGTGCACGTTTGGGGAAGCACTGCTGGATCAGCAAGAGAGAAGGGATGTGGCTCTGTGGAAAGCAGGAAAGAGCCATCCAGCACAGCAGGATAAGCAGGGACAGACATGGGGGTTATTCCTGCTTCCAGGAGGAAGTTAAAGAAGAGATGCTGGGGGACTGAAGGCACCAGGAGCACAGGAGGAGGCCTGGAGGGTTAAAGCACAGCACAGCTGGGCAAAGGTGGGGAAAAGCTGCTGGAATTCTGAGCAAGTTACTGCCAGGCAGAACTGCCCTGAGCCCCTGCCCTGCCTACACAGAGTGCAGTGCAGACTGACCCCCACCAGGGAACTCAGAGGTGCATGTTAAAGGACACACCCAACTCAAATAAATTCAAATGCCTGCCATTAAATGGCTTGGACAGGTAATTTGTACTGGCAGGGAAAGCACATTGATGGGGGAAACACGTGAGGAGTGTGGAGAGAGACCCAGAGAAACCAGAAATACTTCTGAAGGGAGACTACAAAGAGCTGGAGAGGGAATCTGGAAAAGGGATGGAGAGACAGGACACAGGGAATGGTTTCCCACTGCCAGAGGGCAGGGAGAGACGGGAGATTAGGAGGGATTCCTCCCTGGGAGGGTGGGCAGGCCCTGGCACAGGTTGGGCAGAGAAGCTGTGGCTGCCCCTGGATCCCTGGAAGTGTCCCAGGCCAGGTTGGACGGGGCTTGGAGCAACCTGGGCTGGTGGGAGGTGTCCCTGCCCATGGCAGAGGGGGGAGGGATTAAATGAGCATTACAGTTGCTTCCCACCCCCACCATCCTAAAATTCCAGGATTCAGTGGGAAGGAGATGGGCATTAACACGTGTCTTGGACACTGTGAAGAACAGGACTATTGCAAGTGGATTTTGGCTCGTGGTATTGAAGGACAAGGTCTAACATCAACAACGGATGAGCAACCAGGGAAGACATCAGGAAGTAACCAAACCTCTCTTAATTCCCTTTCCCACTCAGAGTTAACATGGAAATATTATTCTCTGGTAACATCTCCCATTCCATGGTGAGGAAAAGGCTCTCAGGCTGAGAAGTTCCTGAAGTACAAGGGGCTGTTTCTCTAATACAGACTCAGCAGCTTTCAAATGTTCTCTCTGCAGAAGAGACACAATCTCCTGGAGCCACAGCTGTGGGAAGCTCTGGGAAAAGGAATGATGATCCCAGGGCCATCATTTTGTGATACCCAGGACCGTTTAACTGCTGCTGGAAATAACTAAACTAAGGGAGAAAATGAAATATATTCTGTATTTACTTCAAGAAACATGAAAAGAATGAAGTTCACAGCAAGGTAAAGATCTCAGCTGTCCTATTTTGTTTCTCTCTTTACAAGAGCTTTCCCAAAGGAACAAGTTGGCACTCCCTCTGCCTGTGGAAAAAGACTTTATTACAGGGAATCTGAGATGGTTTGGGTGGGAAGGGACCTTAAATCCCATCCAGTGCCACCCCCTGCCATGGGCAGGGACACCTCCCATCAACCCAGGTTGCTCCAAGCCCCGTCCAACCTGGCCTGGGACACTTCCAGGGATCCAGGGGCAGCCACAGCTTCTCTGCCCAACCTGTGCCAGGGCCTGCCCACCCTCACAGGGAAGGATTCCTTCCCAGTATCCCATCTAACCCTGCCCTCTGGCAGTGGGAAGCCATTCCCCTTGTCCTGGCACTCCAGGTCCTTGTAAATAGTCTCTCTCCATCTTTCCTGTTGGCTCCTTCAGGTCCTGGAAGGTCACAGTCAGGTCACCCCAAAGCTTCTCTTCTCCAGGCTGGACAATCCAGGCTCTCTCGGCCTTTCCTGATGGCAGAGCTGCTCCATCCCTCTGATCATCCTGGGGCCTCCTCTGGACTGTCTCCAGCAGCTCCACGTCCTTGTGCTGCTGTTCCCCAGGGCTGGGGGCAGCTCTGCAGGGGGGGCTCAGCTGAGGGGGCAGAGGGGCAGGATCCCCCCAGCCCTGCTGCCCACGATCCCTGCGGGACCAGCCCAGGGCATGCCCAGGATTGGTGTTCAAAAAGTTCATCCTCTTCAAGCCTCAGCTTCCACTTCTATCTGAGCAAAGCTCAGCTGCAAATTCAGAACTCCAGTCTCAGCTGCCCCCTTTCACTTTTTAATACATATTGACTTTATATCAGAGCAGAGTTCAGGTTTGAGTTATTCTTGAGTTAAACCAAAGTTCCCAAAGCCAAAAGTGTCTCCTCACAGGACACAAAAATGTCCTTGCAAAGGAGATCCTGGTGCCATCAGACCCTGGGCTCCTGCTGACATTGTTCATGCATCAGGAAAACCCCCAAACTCCTCCCCTGCAATCTGACAGAGGGGCAGCTCCTGAGCAATTTGCCCAAACCTTTACACCAATGCCATTCCCTCTGCTGGATTCCCAGCAGAAAGAAAAAAAAAAGGCAAAACTCCCCATATGATTTTGAATCTCCTGTAAAATCCAGGACTGGAAACAGAACTGGGGACGTGTTTTCAATCAGAACAGGCCTGTGTGTCTGAGGCTCTTTCCTCATCCTCTACATCCTCCTGACCAGGGCTCTGCAGGAGACACCCCCAGCAGGGATGTCCATGTGGATCTCTCACTCATCCCGACTCAAACTCCATCTGGCTCCTCATCCAGCCCCAGGCAGAGCTCCAGGGCAACTCCCCCTGCCTGCCTGTCCCTGCCAGAGTAACCCCAGCAATCCAGCTGTGCCAGCTCTCCCACCATGTCCTCTCCAGAGGAATCAGACCCCAGAGTCCTCCTTCTGGGGCACCCAGTCAGGCTGAATCCCCAGGAAAGCCTGCTGAGCTCTTGGCATTGCCCAAGGAAGCTGTGGCTGCCCCTGGATCCCTGGAAGTGTTCCAGGACAGGTTGCATGGGGCTTGGAGCAACCTGGAATAGTGGGAGTGTCCCTGCCCATGGCAGGGGGAGGGACTGGATGAGCTTTAAGGCCCCTTCCCACCCAGACCATTCCATGACTCTGTCACTGTACCTGTCTGGCAGAAAATTAAAGGCTCTGTGACCTCCCATCAGCACAGCTGGGAGGAGCTCCAGCTCTCTGTGCCTTCCAGCAGCCTGCCCAGGATGCAATTCCAGCACAGAGCCTGCCCAGGATGCAATTCCAGCAGCACAGCCTGCCCAGGATGCAATTCCAGCACAGAGCCTGCCCAGGGATGCAATTCCAGCACAGAACCTGCCCAGGATGCAATTCCAGCAGCACAGAGCCTGCCCAGGATGCAAT
>NW_020956592.1:137001-139372 GCF_003031625.1 Empidonax traillii
TCTGTGAGGCATGCAAGGTCACCCTGATGGCACTGCTTGTGAAAACTGGGTTAGCTTTTCTTTAGGATGAGAAGTTACTCGTGTTCAAAGCGACAGACAGACTCCTGAGCTCACACTCACAGCTCTGCGAGGGAACAGAGCAGTGCCCGGACACCTCACGTGCCTTTTGCTCCACCCTTCAACATCTGGGTGCTCTGTCAGCAACAATTCCCAGAGGAGCAAAGCCATCCCCCCAGCATGCAGTGTGTTCTAGCAGAGTTAGAGACATCAGCCACAAGCCCTCCCTGGGAGGGTGGGCAGGCCCTGGCACAGGGTGCCCAGAGAAGCTGTGGCTGCCCCTGGATCCCTGGGAGTGTCCCAGGCCAGGCTGGACGGGGCTTGGAGCAACCTGGGCTGGTGGGAGGTGTCCCTGCCCATGGCAGGGGTGGAGCTGGATGAGCTTTAAGGTCCTGCCAAACCCCAAACATTCCATGATTCCACGATACTCTAAATTCACTACAGATTGTTTACAGTAATTTTGAACACCCTCATGCTGACTAGCAGAGTCTTGAAGGAGGAACTTGATGTTCCAGTTGAACTGTGACTGTTTCCAGTTGATCCAGCTGCCAAATCCTGAGCGTAACACAGGTCTAGAACTCCAAAGCATTTTTCCAAATTACCCTGCCATATATAAACACATATCTAAGGAGCGTTAACAGCAGGGAGGAAACATTTCCCAAACCACAGTTTGGGAAAATCTGCAGAACCACTTTGAATAGTACTTTGAAACGTTTCAAAGCTCTGAGCTATGCATGAGAGTAGAGAAGACATCTAAGGATCAACAGCAATCCAAACTGAACACGATCCAGCAGCTGCAGAGGACAGACCTGTGTGCTCACCACTCCTGGGATCTCCCCCAAAAAAAGGGCTTGAACTCAGGGTGAGCTTGAGCATTTCTTACATTCAACTTGTCTTTGTATTTCTCACGTAAAACCCACAGCAGGGACAGAGGCCAAGCTGTGACCCCCACCCTGGATCAGCCTGGGGCCCAGACACAGCTCACAACTGCACAGCCCCATCCCCAGATCTGGGGATGGCAAAGGCTGCTCAGGGCACGGCCAGGGCATCAGTGAACTGGGCCCACTACAGTCAGCACTTCCTAACCCCTCTCTGCTGCTAGAGAGGTTTTTAATCCTGAGCCATGAGCCAACAGCCAGGGACCAACACTTCTGCCCAGGATTGGGAAACCTCTGAGCCATCCACCCGGCGAATGGTCACCACAGCCCCCCGACACAGGGGCACTGTGCAGGGACACTGTGCTCCCCAGGACACCTCAGCTCTTCTCCTGGCCTCCACCAGGCCAGGCACAGCAATTCCCCTGCCCTGGCAGGTGGGATCTGCTCCTGCACACATTGACTCGTCCAGCGCTGAGCTGGGTCCAGCTCAGGCAGAACGCAAAGCGTCCCACCCACTCACCTGGGATTCACCTCTGCTTTGGGGAGCTACCCAAGCTCAGAGGGCCACGGGAGGGAAGGAGAAAACTTACACTGACACTGTGGGTATGAACTTGCAGAGTTCCTTATGGTTGCTCCACGTCACAAGTGCCACCCGGACACCTTCCCACGGGGACCGTCCCTGTGCCCGCCGGCAGCTGCTCTGTGCTACCTCAGCACGGGACAGCCCCTCAAACAGCTTAGGCTGCACCCAGCAACGAGGGCAATGAGACACATCATGCTGGCCCCTGTATTTTAAATTTCCTGGACGTTAAAGGATTAACCTGAAGAGATTATGGAGCATCGGACGAAGATCGCCGCCTCTTTTTAACTACGCATTTAATCTCCGCTTCGTTTGAGTAACAACTGCCACTGCCTGACAAAATGTTTACTCTCACCACACTCAGAACTGTCAGGGGTGGGGGTGTGAAACATGCACGGGCTCTGCCTGCAGACAAAGGGGTGCCCACGACTTACGGTTACAGCGTTTCTGCACGAAGCGCAGCTTGCAGGCCGTGCGGTACGTGGAGAGCCTGATGACATCAAAGTTCTGGGCTCCTGGGAACAAACACAAGGTGCTGTTGCTCCTTCCTCTGTAACATTCAGCTCACTGAGAGCAGTACCGGTGTCTCCTCACAGGCATCATCCTGTGGGGCACACAAAAGGGAGGGGATCCTGCCCCTCTGCCCCCTCAGCTGAGCCCCCCCTGCAGAGCTGCCCCCAGCCCTGGGGAACAGCAGCACAAGGACGTGGAGCTGCTGGAGACAGTCCAGAGGAGGCCCCGGAGATGCTGCCAGGGCTGGAGCCCCTCTGCTCTGGAGCCAGGCTGGGACAGCTGGGGGGGCTCACCTGGAGGAGAGAAGGATCCAGGGAGAGCTCAGAGCCCCTTCCAGAGCCTG
>NW_020956593.1:0-13485 GCF_003031625.1 Empidonax traillii
GACATGCCTTATTACCCACAGTCAGGTTTTAGATATTTCATACATTAATTAGTTTCATTATCAAATTTCCAACTCACATCAATACCTTTAAACAAACAGATGCCTCACACGATTATGTTACTGGAAAAGGAAGCAGAACAACTCCAAAGATGGAAAATACACCTTTATCCTCACTTCTCTACTTCAGCACAAACCTCAATCCCTCATGTCAACTACAGCAAGGCAAGGTCTGACATTGCAGAAAATAATGATTTTATACAAGTATCATTGTTGCCATTGATCACTCAGGACATGATTCCAAGCGTGTTTCAGTGACAGAGTACACAAGTTCAGCCTTTGATAAAAACTGTGTACGTACTTAAATCTGAAGAGATGCATTGATTTCTTTTCGGCTGGAGCTCCACGCGTTTTGTTAGCAAAGGTTCTGTCACCACACAGGTAAGATCATTGCACAACCTCAAGTCTGATTCAGCCCAGAAACATGCAGGTTGCAGTAGAGATTTAAAGCATTTGCACCAAAGGGCAGAGGAGCTTGCCTGACCACGAGCACTCGAGCCATCACCTTCCCTCAACACTGGTGGTTCCTGTTGGCATCTAGTTTTCTTCCTGCATTTATTTTCTCAAAGTCTAAAATCCGCTTCCACATAGCTATGAGTGCCTGTGTCATCACCTTCCTCCTTATTCAGCTAAATGCAAGTTAGTCGAGGTATGTAATGATCTAAGCATTTACAGTGGGGAGTGAAAAACAAGAAAGCACGTGTTCGGTATCAGACTTGAAGGCCTTAACGCTGACAGTTATTTTAAGCTCACTAAAGTGTTCATAAAACTGAAACATTTGAAAGCCAATTTGTGAGGTTCTCTTCAGAGCATGTCAGGCTCTTCCTTTGAAACAAAATGGATTAAACCATGATTTCTGGAAGTGATGGTTGTCTAAAGGTAGTTGAATACAACAGATGGATACTATGCTAAGGAAAGTGTGATAAATATTCAGCTTACGTCATGGTCTGAAAGAGGTCAAAGAGATTTTTTTTTTCCTCTTCACTAAAAAACTGAGAGGTCAGTGAATGAGATTCAGGATTTACATTCTTGATGTACATGAAGGCACTGCTCAGCCAGGGAGCCAAGCCATGGCATTGCTGGCCTAGATCAACATTGCTCTGCTACTCTTGGCAAGCCAGTGCAGATAAGGAAGAACTTCATAGCTGTAATAGTGAGTTGGTTTAAGCAGCAACCCAACTGGAACATTACAGACAAAGCACATCCTGGTTGTGTTAAACCCGAGAGTGAACTAATCACAAGAAATCATTAACTGTCTTGCACACCTAAGAAGTAAATTCGATTTAATTTGTGCTACTATCTATTGTTTTAGCATACCTTTATCGTATAGTAACCCACCAGTACAGTATTAGAGAGTTAGTTCCAAATCACACGCTCGAAGGTATCCAATCTTCATTTACAGCACCTATGCAAATAGAAAGTTAAGTCAACACTGAGCTTCTCCTGCACTCCAGGGACAGAAAGAAAAGTCATCAGCCATGCAAAGTTTGAGTAAGTCTCGATTCTCTAACATTTCAAAGTGAGCTAATTTCAGTGAGGAGGCAGTGGCAGCTTGGGGGAAGGGGGTGGTTGGCAATGTCTTTCTGGTGCGAGACATGAACAGTGAATCAATCTGCTCCTGAGAAACAGCAAACTAAAATTGGTTAGACTGCCCAGAGCAATATGTTTGCATTTAATATTTAGTCATCTAAAACCAATTTTTTGTTAAAAGATTTTGCCTACTCTAGCATGGGAGAAGATATCATGGCAATGATCTTCCCTGTGAAGGTGCTGGTGAGAATGTGCTGACTTGGACTAGCACAAGTTTCACACACGACCTGAACCTCAAATCAATTTTTTCCATGACAGGAGCTGAACCTCAAATCCAGTTTCTTACTTGGACCCTCAACGTGTAAGTAGTGATGTTTGCATATGAAGGTTAAATTTATTACTAAAATTAAACTATCATATGAATATCTGCATCAGTGCTAATAAAAAAACATTACAAAAGTTGAAGAAAATTTTCTCCCTGTGTATTCTAGCTGAAACAAAAGGAAGTATGCTTACAAAGCAATAAATACCTGTGTTGCACAAAGTTCACTGTAGAGTTTCAATAATTACAGGATAGGAATGTAATGGGAGAAGTGTCTTTCCTGAAACAGATGGCAAAGTAATGTATTCTATACAGTTAGCACATTCAAAGGCTCTCTGGGAATTAGTTCAAACAAACTTGGAAAACAAGAAGGTAAGCACGGGCAGGGAGTGGAGTTATAGCATCCTACCAATTTGGGAAAAAGGATTTAGTGGATAAGGGATCTGGATCAGTAGTATCTACTGCAAAGACCAGAGGAAGCGAAAGAAATGAAAAGCCCATGGAAAACTTGGCTAATTTCTGTCCCTAGCACACTCTGCTGTAAGAAGCAGAGGCAGGAAGGACTCATTGAGCAAACTGGAGCCAGTAGTTTGTTCTAAATGCTCT
Organism: Empidonax traillii; assembly: GCF_003031625.1. NCBI lineage: Eukaryota > Metazoa > Chordata > Aves > Passeriformes > Tyrannidae > Empidonax > Empidonax traillii. The sequence goes on from NW_020956593.1 coordinate 2,516, forward strand.
CTTCACTTTCTCTTTGGTGAAGGGATTTTAGAAGAAGTTCAAGTGGAGGTATAAGCATTCTGATTGGCATTTGAAATCCATTTTGAGGCCTCTTGCAAGACTGAGACGCAGGAAGGGATTAATCTTGTCATAAACATTTTTTCATACATATTTATATAGAGTATGAAAAGCTGCTTCAAAGCTGCTCTGCTATATGTAGGTAAAAATGAATTTTCCTGCACAAAGATGAGAGGAAAATAATTTCACATCCATTTGTGGCTATGTCAACCATCTCTAGCATCATCACAACTATTTATTCATAAACTCAGTTTCTCCCTTTGCTTCTCTTCCTTAAGTAGTTGTGGTTTGCTAGAATCTGCCCAAATACAGTGGTGTTTTCTGTTCTATACTTAAGTACTGACAAATAAACCAGGTTACCCAACTTCCAGATGATTTAGCAGCTAAATAACTAGAGGTAGAGCTCTCCTCAGGCACAGTAAGTCCCCCTAAATGGACTATTATTCAGGAGAGATAAAAGTTCTGAATAAAGAACAAGAAGCCCTCAAAAAGGGAAGAGTTGATTGAGAGAAGGAAGGAAGAGTCTGCATCTTAGCTTTCTTTTTTACTTTTACCATTTCCATTTGAGACATTTGGTAAGCTCTGATGCAACTTGATCTTGCAGCCTTCTATTTCTAACAGTTTGCATTTCTAGCTCAACTTCTACTTGTTCTCTTCATTTTGCTGTTCCCTGCCAGTTACCACACCAAATGCTCTTTTAAACTCACAGAAGCTGCCTATGTCTCCCCACTGGCAGCACAACCTCGCTTTTCCTTCTTGTTTTGAAAGCACAATCATGTCTGTACACTTCAGCCTGAGAACAAGCAACTCTGCAAACTCTGTGTCATCTTTCTCTCTCATCTCCAAATCCAGAGACGCAAAAGCCTATTTTTTTTTCATGAAAGCTTTGCCTTGTTACCAAAAGTGTCCCAGAAGAACCATTCTACTCATTTTGCCTTATGCTTAAAATCCTTTTTCTTGACAAGTTAAACATGTCATTGGAATCATGTACACAGCACATGTGATGTGCTCCCTTACTTCCAGAACTGTGTTAGAGCTGCAGCCAACCAAACATCTGTGGAGCAACTGTCTAGTTCAACAACTAGCTGGATCTTCTTTTACGAAAGAAAACTCAGAAAAAAAATGAGCAATTCTGCTCCAGGGACACTTTTACAAGTTTTATGCTTCCTGAAGTAGGATGCCATGGCTTACACATTGGTCTTTTTTGCTTCCCCACCACTACCCTTCCTGTGACAGTTGTTGCACAATTACTGGTGTTTCGTGTGATTCGTCCCCAAGCCTGAAGTCAAAATTAAGTTGTCAGAGAGTAGTGGATTTGACTTACCAGTTCAGCTCTGGGCAGAAAAGCAGCTCTATCAAGCTTGACCTCCTATTAAACATTTGTGGCCAAGAGCCAAACAGTGGGATCCTCTGAGAGTTAATTGTGAGGTTTTGTCTTCCCTCCCAACAAGTTGCTCAGCAGCTCTTCCCCCACAGGATCACTTAACAAGCAGGCTCAGTGCATCCAGAGAGATGAGGTTTCCTTTCCCTCTGCAGGCACTGTGACTTTGGAAGATGAGAATCACCCCATTCCTGCCTAAGAAAAGCACTAAAGATTTCTACAGTCAGCAACCCCGGGATTACAGAACTGTGTGGTGGGTTGCTAATCCTACAGAGTAGATCACAGCCTAAAAAACCACAGAGAACAGCAAACTTTTTTTTTTGTCCTTTCCAGTGGCAGGCTTAACAACTTTTTCCCCCAGATTTTCAGGGAAATAAGAGTCAAAGCCAGAACCACAGCACAGCTGATCAAGATGTGGTTTCATCTAACATCATCTTACAGCTGGAAGAAAAGTGGGTGTCCTCTCTTGCTCCCTTTCTGCCAGCCCCTGTGTCACACTGCACTGACCCTGGCACCTACAGACACCATTTAGTTCACTTAAATTCACTGCACTGTTGCAAAGCCTGGGGACACGGAAGGTGGGTGGATGTAAAAAGCCAGAAGAAAGAGCAATAACCAGAGGGAAACAAAGCACAAAAGAAATGTTAACTCAGCTTCAAAACTGTCTGATGCACATTTCCAGGTGGTCATTGTGAAGTTTACTGAAAACAAATAAACCAAAATCATCAAGAGACCAGCTCAGTCATCTGCTTAGGGATCCTGAAGTGCCATTACAAAAGCCAGAAGGTAAAGGCCACTGCACAGTAAATGTAGGTTGATACAGGACACGAACACACGTGCTTGGGTTTGTACCAGCACAGCAGTTTCTTGTACATGCACTGAAATGAGCCTGACACTTCAAGAGCCCTGGGCAGGACCCATTAATCCTTCTTGTTTGTACTGAGCACTGAAATGAAAGCTTCCCCCCTCACCCTCTATCAGAAAAGCCAGCTTTTATTAAATTGCTTGAAATAAAACTCCTGGGGCCCAGATAATACAGAACAAAATGTAAAGGCTTTATGAACAACCCTCCCCTGCCATTTGTGTCCTCACAAGACAGACCCTTTCTTTCAGTTAGGTTTTGTCTCAGTGCAGGTTGCACAGGTTGGGACAGCCCAGAGGCCCAGGCTCTGCACTGGCTCCTGCATTCCTGGATTCTTCAAGCTCCCAGAATGGGAATTCCCACCCCACGTTCCCTTCCCACACCTAGGGCTGGGAGAGCTTGTCCTCCATGAGCACATCTGCTCATTTTCAAGGAAGCATCCCTCTCCCTCCCTGTCATCCACAGGGTCTCGGAGAGCCCCCTGTGAAGAATTAACCAGTGAAACTGGTATTTGTCTCAGGAGAAGAGAAATCAGTTTTATCTCAGTGCAAGATTTTCCTTAAAAGCTCCAAATCCAAGGAAATATTTTCTCTTAATCAGTGTGAAATGGTTACTAGTGCTTCCTCTGGAAGTTTAAATAAAATAAAACAGATCCAGGCAGCAGTACAAATTACAACAGGATGCTTCAGTGTGTGCATAACAGTCCAAAACTGGCTTACACATCACTGAAGATTCAAAAAAAAAGCAGAGGACTGAATTATCTCAGACTTGCTAATACCTCAAGTAAAATAAAAAAAAAATAAATAAATACATACCAAAAAACCTCTCCTCCTTCCAGTCCCCCACTCATTTAATCTTTTTGGACCCCATCTTGCTTTGCAAGTTCCAGTAACATGTGGCAGCACATTATCTTGGTTTGAGAAGAGATCTGCTCAGCAGGTCTTTCAGATCCGCTTCTTTTTTTTCCCTGAGATGGTGAAAGTTAGATTGATTTGCACTGCTACTTCGGCCAGTCCCTGTCTCCCTATTTGCTTCTTCACAGATTTTATGAAAGACATGAACTGCATGGCTGCCAGACTTTTATGACTTCATCTGCAGCATTTACCATGTGCCTTTCCCAGTTTGAGCTTGTTTACTGCAGCGTCAGTCTCTGCCAGAAAAGGTGAAGGTTATTTTATGGCTACACAGACGATTGCCTTGCACTCTGTGCTGTCAGTAATGTCCCCTTGTTTGCCATGCAGCTTTCTGAAATACACTTTCCAGGGATTCCTGATGACTTCCCATGCTGTTCGCACTTTGCCATCTGCTGCCCCGACACCACTGTCACAAGGCTTGGGTCTTCTGGTGAGATGGAGCGAGAAAGCCCGATTTTTGCATCCAATGTCTCCTTGGTTTCTGTGTCTGGCTTTGAAGCCACAGTTTTCTTTTTTCCCCCCCACATTCTGGAGATTTTCAGGGAATGTGATAGAGAAATCAGCTTCTGTGTCTACAGTGGATGCTGCCCAAGTTGAAAGTCTCCTGACCAGCATACAACAATAACAACAAAAAAGGCAGGACAAGAGTTCAGGCAAGAACAGGAGCTAAAGGATAGGGGAAAACATCCCCCAATAAAGTGTATCATCACAAAACTGACTTTTCAGGAAAGACTGCTCTATAGAGTGGAAGGTAGCAGTTCCTGTGGCAGAAGAGAGACGGTTTGCAAAGGAGCCACTAGGATCAGGGAGATGGAAAAAGTCAGAGTCTAACTGAAGGATTTGGAAGGTTTCCATGGCTGCAAAAAAGAATTTGCAAAGCAAAAAAGGCACAACCCCAAAGGTGCCTGCAGAGTCACTGGGAGCAGCCCCGGGGGCTGTGCTGCCTGTTACTGCCCAAGGGCAAGTGCCTGGGTCACACAGGTACCCTCCACTCCCTTTTCACAGCTTCATGTCTTGTGCTCAGCTGTGTTTCACAGCTGCAGCATTGCATGGAGGCCACAGCTCCTCAAAATTCCTTTGGTGTAATAATCAAACCAACTGTGATAGGTTCCTCCTAACATCCTGACTGAGCTGCCTTTTCAGGGAAAACAATTTTTCCGTGCTTCAGAGAAGCGAATTGCAGGTCCCAAAGACATTCCCTGACGGACTCGAAATTCTTTTGAAAATAAGTATGACCTCCAGATCCTAACATATCAAGCATATTAAGCAAAAATGTACTTAAACTTGTTAATTGTGCCACAGTCTTTAAGCACTTGGGAGAATACTGGAGTTTTCTAGTAGTTAAGTCGGCATCCCTACTGTTCTTTCAAAGTGATTATCAACTTATTTCTCCCCAAACTATTATCATAATCACAGTTTCCTTGTGACTCACTGCTCAGACAAATCTGACACATGAAAGGCGAGATATTAATCATTTACAGAGTAGAATATTTTCACCTCAGGTTAGTGTGCATGCATATGTTTATTTTAGAGGTATACCAGAGAAAGTGGGGTGTCATATGCTATATTATTTTCTAAATCCATTCTTTTTAGTTGAGAGAAAAAGTATGTCTGACTCTTGTATTTTGGGGGTTATGAAAGGGAAAGGGGAAGAACACTGAGCACTTACAACCACTCTCCAAAATAGTTCCAAAAAAAAAAATTTTGAAAGGGTATGAACCAAGTATTTTACAATATGCCATCTTTCCTGTGTGTTCTGCTTCTTCCCTCATCTGATGCACATTTATCTGGCCACATTTTCACTTCAGCTGCTTTATTTTGTGATTGTTATAAAGATATAAAGCAGCTTGGAGAAGGTGAATGATATGTGAGAGCAGGTTACACTTGCTTGACAAAACACTGCCTTTGTGGTGTTTAAGATTTGTATAATTGCTGTGTAAAAATATAAGCTAACAAAAGAACACCTTTGCTCACGACCATATTGATGTGAACAGCCATTGGGGAAGGAGAATCATCTGTAGGACACTTGCAAATTCCCTGAAATCATTTTTTAATTAGACCAGCTTTTTCAGCAGTACTTCAATAGCTATTAAACTGCAACCATCTCCAGCACTTTCCTGTCTCCCTGCAACAAGCCCCAGTGCCTGAACCTGGTAACTCAGAGAGAAAAAACTCAGCAGATTTTGTGCACCTCACATCACTGTTCAGAGCCTTTGCTTCCCTTCCAGGTTTTCCATCACTTCCACATGAAGCAAAATATTACTGTTTAAGCTACAGGTTCTTATTTTTTTTTAATTGAGGACTGCAAGGTAAAGGTGGAATCCCTTTTAGTATATTTTGAAAAAAAAGGTAGAAATTATCTTAACATTTAAAATTTAAAAAAATGAATTATTGTAACTGCACCACAAATTCAGTATTACTTTACAATCAATACCATACTATCAATAAATAATTAAAAATTTCTATCTGTTTCCTGCCATCTGGAAACAAGCATCTCAAGATCAACTGGGGAAGAATTAAGACTTATCAAGAAATGGCAAACAACTCTTTTCCCTGTCATGACTGAACATGAAAAGCACATGAATCTCCCCTGCAAACAGTCAGAGTAGATAGACAAAAGGTATTTTCCTCCTCTCTGAAAAACAGCCTGTTAAGTGAGACCCTTGATAGTAAACACTTTAAAGCTTTAGCTAACATGCCTTTATCCATTGAAGTAACTAAGGAAGACATCAATTCAAGAGCAAATGTAAAGCTTAACACCAGGGAAGATGCATCTTTCAAATCAACTCTCGCTCATATTCCAGCTCTGAGCATGCACCTCCTATTCTCCCTTTAAGAGGAACATGAAGAGGACAGTGTTACTCTGGGACATGCCCAGGGTGGCAGAAGTGTGGCCACTTGTGCTGGAAAAAGTAAGAAAACATGGAAGTTGGCCTGATTTCTCCACCTCTTCTCCCTGGTGAGCCTTCTGAAGGCTTCACTCACCCTGAGGAACATGGCACAGCTTAAAAGGTACCCCCAGCACCAACAGAAAAATATTTGAAAACATTTCAAATATTAGACCTTGTTGTAGACTGCTCTAAGTCATTGCAGAACCTGCAAGTCAGGTTTTAGAGGTGTAGGATTATGCCACATTGTTCAAGTATAAGCCAGAAGAATTAACTCATCTTATATTTCAGAAGGAAATTTCAACCTTATCTTTGTTTTTGCAAATGGAATATATTTTTCAACAAAACCCATATGACTTTTGGAGTCGAAATTTGCCTTGGTGTTTAAAATAGGAAAATGTTACAATAGTACATTGATGATATCCAGTTAAGTCTCCACATTGTGTGCTGGAGTGGCCTGTCATTGTCAGCAATAATCACTTACTATTAGCTGGCCCTACAAGAGCAGTATAATTTGTACAAGTTATAAAACCTTTTTTTTTGTATGATTTTTTTATTGTTCAATTCCCTCACTCTACGGAATGAGATTTTCACTTTGGTTACGAAGTCATTACTAGGAAAAGAATATATAACACCTTTTCCTCTTAAAATAATTGATAGAAAATAACTGTAATTGTTATGAATGGTAGAAACAGGAGTGACAGACAAATGGGATTTGCACCTGGAAATTCTCTCCTGAGCACATTAGAGCTACTCTCTTCTGCAAAACAAAGGTGAAAAGCACGGTCCAAAAAAATGTAGCTGAGCATGTATTGAATAAATGGTAACACTGAGCATACTCTGAATCACAACGACTCTTCTATAAACAATTCTGGTACTGGTCCCTCATCTTGTGTTGAGTTTACCAGAGAGATGTAGATAAAAGGCTTGATTGGTACTGGAAAACACAAATTTTGATATTTATTCCCAAATTATGAAATTCCCTGTGTCATTCTGGAAACATACTATTTAATAACTGTCTCCTTTCCAGGCCTTTGAAACCAATAATGGTATTTTTGACGAGGCTGGGCTCTGGATGTGCCTACAAGTATATTTCATTTCATTTAAGAAGTACGTAATTACTATGTGATCATCGAAAAATAGCTCAAATATATAAAAGCATCAAGCTTCTCAACACAGGAATTGTGAATAACATGGCCTAAAAAAAAAAAAAAAAAAAAAATCTCTAAGTGTAAAATGTTGCTTCTGCCAAGATGAACTAGGTTTTCCCCACTGCTTTCACTTTGTGACCAACTTGTCTTTAGGATCATAAAGAACTTGTCACAATTACAATGCAGGTGTACTTCCCCTCATTTATTAACTTACTTCCAGAGAAGCCACTAACAAACATATTTTAAATTATGTTCAAATCCTGAGAAAACCAGAAAAAAATTAGAAACTAAACACAAGAAAGGTCCATTGACAAATGCACATTATGATCATTCCAGTATCTATTGCCTGAGATTAACTCCTGAGGAGGTGCTATTTTTTATCATGCTGCTTCCACAGCTTGAAAACACTTCAGAAAAAAACAACCTTACTTACACTACTTTGCTCAGAAGTTTTAGTGTAGAAATAAAAGAGCAAATTCTTGCAGTAGCCAACAAGTCCTTAAACTCATGAATCAGCATTTAACTAATTCCTGGATTCATACATAAAGACAGGACAGTTTGCAGCTGTGAATTCTGAATGCTTTTTTAATAAAAACCACTCGGTGTTTCCTGAGACAAAACCCTGAACTGACTTATTATGCTTTACTGTAGCGCATACATGTCTGTTAAATTCATTACGACATTTAGAGCAGTTTCACTTACAGCAGCAGCAATTTAACACCCTGTAGTGGCAATTCTAAACAGAAAATTAAATTACACATTTGCTTCAGTTCAAGCCCTGAAAACTGTCCATATATACACAACAACAGGAGATCTCTTTGAATAATGGGTTTACATGGATATAATTTTTTCACAGATATTAAAACAGGTCAACTTCAGCAAGGTCAGATGGGAGAGGGGAGAAATATTTATATAGGATAGGTATTGAACCTGATAGCTAAAGTGCTGTCCAAGGACAGTTCTATGAACAAGAGTCACCCAAGAAAGGGAGAGCCACAGCAGGCAGACTGAAAACAGTAACTGATTGATTACTTCAGAGGTGAGATTGATTCCCTTGGATTACAGAGAGTGTGTTGAAAAACATCCATAATAATGAGAGGTGCAAGGAAAATCCATTGTGAACTTGCATTCCCCTCAGCTCCCCAAGCCAAGACCAGGGGAAGGAGCAAAGGGACAGAGTGGGGACACACACGGGCAATCTGTTGCACCCAGGGGGCCTCAGCTCCACAGGCACCAGCCAACCCCAAAAACGCAATGTTTGAAGGACACCACCTCTGCATCCTGCGTGGCTTCTTCCACCTTCCTGAAATATTTGTGTGTGCTGGCCATTAGTGCCCAGGTAATTAAAAACAAGACACTCCACTGAAAGTCAGGAAGAGATAATATTTCAAGAAAAAACAAATAGTTCAGGTGGCTTGTAACCCACAGAATGAGATAAAGCTCATATTCTGCAGTTGAAGTTTTTATCCAGCTTAACAGAAATCACCAACAGCGTATCACAGGGAGGCAAAAACGTTGTTATTAAACTTGGTAGGATTTCTAATGCAAAAACATAAACAAAGCAGCCTCTTAAACAATTGATCACGCAATAAAGGCAGCAAGTATGCTCATGGTAATACTTCCCTGGCATCCTACTATGATGTTTACAATGATCTTCCTTAAGCTCTTCCAAATGGCTCTCAGAATGAGTCTAACAGATATCCTGGCAGGTTAATAGGACAGCTCTGCTTTCAGAAGCTCATGCCAAGCAGGTCATCCATGGATATTAGGAGCTAGAAACGGCGCTATTAGATTAAATTGGGTATTTACGAGAAACACATTAAACATCTTGCCCTTAGTAACAGGGTTTTCTCTTTTTAAGACAATTAGTTTGTAAACTATTTATGGGAACTCAGAGACTAAAGTCAGAGGGGTTGTTAGGCTGCCTGTGAGCTTGCCTTTTCCTGTGTTTTGTTCTGAGAATTTGATTAAGGGCAATGACTAAAATTACAGGAATAAGATGTTTCCCTTCACTGGTTACATGTATATATTTTTAAGGAGAGAAGGCAGCATTGTATTAGCTCATTTGACATCCTCTTAAGCTCAACTTATTGAACACTGGTCTGAACTCAAACCTTACACTCAAACAAAACAGATCATCTCCTGTTGTTCAGGGTGGAAACAATGGGAGAAATGACTCGGTTGTACAAAAGGGGGATTACACAGAAGAGCAAGAGCCTCAGCAGATGAAGGGGGTCCTGAGCCCAGCCTGACAGAGCACTTGGCTTCTCCAGTGGATATGGGGAGAGCAAAAGGACATTGCCTTCCCTCACACTGGCTGTGCGAGTGCATTGCAGCATAACAAGGTGTTGGCATTCAGAGATTAAAAGAACAAGATAGGAGTACAACTTTCTTCCTCTACAAGTCCAAATCAGACACCAGCCGTGTCTGTCAGACCTCATGTTGAGTTTTGACTGAATCAAGTGCTCTTCACATCACTTTAACTGAACGACTGTTTCTCCTGAAACAAGTTCATTAAAAAAAAAAAAGGCTAAAAATAAATAATTAAAAAAACCCAATATTTACTAGCCTTAAGACCTACTGATTAATCTATATCTAACACCCAGACCAGCTTGTATCTTGCAAATATGAAGCATATGAACCATAGAAAACATAGACCACCCACTGAGTACTGAGACTGATCTGCTTCTTCCAAATATTTTCTTGCCTCAGTGCTGTTACTGTAGAAAAGCCAGAGGTGAAGGGATATCAGCAATTTCATGGAGCCTTGTCCTCCCTCAAAGGCACAACACTGGCCTGCAGAACTCCCCCAACTTCAGCAGGACATGCAGCTTGCACAGGGATACAGGACAGTAACAGCCAGAATACACTGTGAAGATTGAAATGGATAAAAAAGGCTCGCTGTTTGGAGACCAGAGGTTATGACTTTTCTCAGTCACAGGACATCTCAAGTGAGCAATGCATTTTACTTTTTTTCCTCAATGGGAAACATCCCTCCCCTGCAGGAGGACTGCCAGGCAGCGGGGATGATTACAGGAAGGCTGAAAAGAGGGAAAGCCTCCCCAGTGTTGTTGAGCTTTTCACATAGCATCTCAGAATTACTGAGACTGAAACAAAGTCTTGAGTGAGGAATAATCTAGATACTGCCTCCAATAATAACCTACCTATTTTCACACCTTAGACCTCTCCAAGACAATATTGAAGAACAAATGGACTGAAGGTGACTCAACCACCGGTGGTTTCATGTCCACAAATAGAGAGTCAATGCTTTGATTTCAGAAGTGTTTGCCTCTTCTTGTCTATCACAACGCAAAACATCAGAAGTAAAAGTCATTTTGCCCTCAAGAAACAAACTTCAGAAAAAAACCCACAACACTTCAAATTTGTCACAGGTAATTTATTTAGAACAGCTAAGAAAAGCTATGTGGAAAAGAAAGTGAATGATCTTGTTAAGAGCCTCTGGAAAAGTACTGGAAGATGCTCTTGTCTGCTTAAAAGAAAATTCTCATCAGGTGCAAGTTTACTTCCCGAAAAGTCAAGCTCAAAGCTTATCGGATTGGCAACGGATTACCTTACTTACAGCCATGTAAGTAATTTAGTGACACTGTGTTGAAATAAGATAAGACTGGGAGTAATTAGATACTTATTTAACAGACAAAACAGCAGAATACTGCATGGAATACAGACTTAGCACCATCTGCTGCAGGCCCTTTAAAG
>NW_020956593.1:13865-116249 GCF_003031625.1 Empidonax traillii
AGCTCAAAGCTTATCGGATTGGCAACGGATTACCTTACTTACAGCCATGTAAGTAATTTAGTGACACTGTGTTGAAATAAGATAAGACTGGGAGTAATTAGATACTTATTTAACAGACAAAACAGCAGAATACTGCATGGAATACAGACTTAGCACCATCTGCTGCAGGCCCTTTAAAGGTCGTCTGGATCACCTGAAGTGCACTTGTGCCTGGTAAGCTTAATTAAGAGCTCAGCGTAGAGTTTCACAAAGAAACAAATCACTAATCCTCCAGTCAAAAACAAGCAAATACACATGTGTTTAGCTTAATGCTTTGCAAAGCTATTCTTGACCTGAGGATTTTACCTTATTATAATTGTGCAAAAGTTGGTAGGGGCACACTGGAAGATGCTGGTGTATTTTCTCCGTGTTCAGATAATTTTATTTTTTTTTTTCCAAAACCATTTCAGCACTATAAAGTTTCTAATAATACCTCTGGAAAATTTTAAGAAAAAAAGAACCTTCTGATCTCTAATAGCTTTTCCCTAAATCATGTAAAATCTGGACTGACATTATGCCAAACGAAAGCATATTCCCATTCCTCATTTTCTATGCCATCTTAGCATAATTCAGTTGCCTCTGACCTCCAGCAGCTCTTCCTTCCTACACAAAGAACAGAGTGCACGTTAGCAAACCAAAACAATAAAATGCCTTCCTTGCATCTTTACAGCTTTGTAGTAAAGGGCAGAAATATTTGCCAGCTCCAGGAAGTGGAGTCAAATTCTTGCACTCAAAATGCAAGTGAACCGTTTTGATCTGGGCAAGCCTGAAGAAAAGTCTATTTACCAGCTGTGAGCAATGATGCTTGGACAAGACAGTACAGGGCCAGACTCTCCCTGACTACAGGAGGGCTCATGAGGTGCTTTGGCTCTGGACTGCGTGTTCTGCACCTGTGAAACCCCAGTGCAGCAAACCTGCTGGACCTCAGCTCTTCTCCAGTGAGCATCAGAAATCTGTCTCATTTCAATGACATCTTTATCTCATAATGTGCGGGGGGGGGCAAAAAAATCACCCAAATAAAAGCCAAAACAGACATGAATCTGAACGTTGTGAATCCACTGGTGGCAACAGTGAAAGACATCTGAAAAACATTGATGTTCTGATGGGTATGTTTTATTTCTACAACACCAAGATGGTATTGTATTCTGTCCTTATAATCTGACATGTCCTTCTCTTCTTCTCCAATTCATCTTCCCACTGGCATTGCCAGGTAGATGTTACTACAGGTTCTCCCAGTGCCAGTGAAGTTTTCCTGAAGTACCTCCCTGAAATGCACCTAACTGATGAAGGAATTATTTGTTAACTTTACCTACTGAAAATGGAACTATTACACTTCAATACCATGTGAAATATAAATGTGTCTACCATTAACAAAAGGGGGGAAAAAAGCCCATTTAAAACAACGTAGTTTGCTTTTCCAAATAACCCTGTTTCTATAAATTACTGTGATGGGCCAGATATCACTGGGCAAATAAACACAGGAGGAATGAACAACATATATACTGTATGCAGACAGAGTATCATAGCTAGACATGAAAAATCTAATTGCATCTACCTCAGACTGGAGGAGAAGACACTTAAATACCATGGAATAATTCTTCTGCTTTGTTCAGACATAGAAAAAATGTTTTCCCCACTTCTCTCCTTGTGAGTGACAGAGGTGTTCAAGTACCCTTCTTAAAAATCAAAATTATTTTTAAGAATCTTGTTTGGATGTATGACATTTTAAGTCCTCTAGCTTTTCCAAGTTGCAGAACGGCAATATTAAAATACAAGCCATTAAAAATGTAAAAGTAAGCAAAAGGGATCAGTGTGATGTTTTCAGTAGAGATGAATAACCTTAATTAATTTAAATATAACATCTAACATTATTCCTTTAGATCTTTCCTGACTTTAAAGCAAACATGAAGTTATATTTGGGACTGAGCCCGATACAGTTCAAGATCTGTCATAACAGCAGAAAGAGAAATTGATAATTTAAGAAAAGCAGTTTTCCTGTTGAAGTAGGTGTTTTGTTAGTGAAAACAATAGCCAGCTCTGCATGAAAGGGCAAAAAACTTTTCTTAACAACTGCAAAAGCTGACTGTAACAGCTGTGATGTGTCACAGCACCTCTAATTAACAAATTTAAACTACTCTGTTCAGATCTGAGCATGACGTGCCACTCTGCAAACTGCTGCTTCTCCCGGTGGCACCTAAGGAGAAGAAGAATAAACAGGGCAACACGACCAGGGTATTGCACAGCCTTTTTCCAGGGTGATGGACCCTTTTCCCCCAGGCCATTAACACCTGCACGCACACAGGGCTTCTCCTCTGCACACACCTCCTGCCAGCAAAGCGCTGATGGCTGTGTGCTCGGGGGGAAGGAGAACGGAGAAGCCTCAACTTTTGGCCAAAAATCTTTTGGCCAAGAGGAGCCCTCACACAGAGCCCAGGGAATAACCATCACCTGCACATAGGACAGCCTAAGAGAGCTGATATCTGAACAGCTCTGACAGCAGAACTCTGCATTTCATGAAGCAGTTTTGCTTTGGGAGAAAGGGAACAGAACATAAAGAAGTGTAGGCTAGCAAGAGTCTGTGGAGCTTAAAAAGTTCCCTTCCCCTTTTCAAAAGAGATTCAAATATTAAAGTCATTGTCCTTAAACTGAAAATACTGATAGCTATGAAATAGTTGGGAAAGGATACTTAGAGCACATTCCTCAAGAATATTTTGAGTATACCCCAGCTCCTTCAAAGCCACTCAAGTTAAGTGTGCTGAAGTCTTCCCTAGTACTACTACTAAGTAAAGGTAGTCAAATGCTTCATATGCCAACATAAGTAAGTTAACTTTACTGTATTTTTTAAGTAAAACTGAGAAAGACTTACAAAAATATTTAGAAAAACCTTCAGCCTACCAAGCTACGTTCTTGCTACATTTAGAAAGCTGGGAGTCAGGTCTACCAAAAGCTTTTAAGGTTTTCTCAAATACCTTGAGAGTAAGCCATAAAGAGACTCTCCTTATACAAAAAAAAAAAAAAAAAAAAAAAAAAAAAAAAAAACAAAACAAAACAACACTCCCGTACAAATAATAAATGACAAAAAAAACCTACACACAATTTTCATCTCTTGAACAATGACACAGAGGCATTCAAAGAAAATTACAGTTCACATTAAAACTGAAACAGGTTTTACTAGGGAAAATAACAACAAAAATTTATTAATTAAAGCCAACATTGAGACCTTCCTCTCAGCTCTCAAAGTCAAAGCAATATATCTGTAAAGGTGAGATGAAATTATGTCCCTCTGCACACAGGAACAGACTGGCTGTTCACGAGCTGAAACTCCTAACAAGCCAACAGCAGTACCACAAAGGTGTGCAGACAATGAAAGGAAGGCAGCAGCTAATTCCAAGTCTAGCCAAGCTTGAAAGAGATGATTTTCCCTCCCTCTAAGGAATTATGGAAAGGGGGCTTAATAAAAAGCACTTGAAGTTGTTCAGGCTTCTCTCTCCACTCCCTTCAGTTTTATGGACTCATCACAGCTCACCCTTTTCACCCTTGCATGCACAAGTTGTCGCACACAGCTAGGAAGGAAGAGATCAGTGAGTCTGCAAAACAGAAAACGCCACTAAAATGTTGCAGGTCAAAGGAATTAAAGGATTTCTCTCCTTGGGCTATTTTAAGGATACTGAAGTACTATTGTAGTGTAAAGCAACAGCTTCATCTACTACCTGCCAGATTGTTCAATGTATGTATTCTCACAGAAGGTTACGTAGGTTTGAAGAGAGAAACAAAGCACCTAATTTTTTATTTGAGAAAAACTGAAGAATTAGTTATGTCCTGACAATATCTAGAAAAATTCTTGGTATGCCCTCTTTTTCCAGAGGAAGAGGTACCTTTCCAAAGGCAGACTCACTCAGCTTGGTATTGCCACTGAAAGCTGCTAACAAACACCAGGGAGAGCAGAGCTGAAGGGAAGGTTGTCTGTTCTGCCTTGTCTCAAAGTGTCTCTAAAAAGAAAGTAGAAACCATGTGAAAGGAAGGTATTAAAGTGCTGTCTGCCTCCACTCAGGAACAGCAAGTGCAGCTGTTTGGTGTTGGCTCAAGTGACACCAAGGGGGTTGGAGGAAAGGAAAGCCCAACATGGTTATTATGAGTGCCCCGAGAAACGGCTCAGTAATGGGTGACCACAAGGTCTGTATAGAATTTAAACAGCTACACAAAAAAAGTCTAAATAATGCTTTAAAACATCTTTTTAGGAATATAGCTGTCCTCAGCACTCAATAATGGTGAGTGATAAATGTCCTTGCCACTCTCTGCAACTACAAGGAGGCTGTAGCAAGGTGGGGGTTGGCCTAAAGCACCACGCTGTGCCAGGGCAGGTACAGACTGGACATGAGGAGGAATTTCTTCACAAAAAGGGGTTGTCAAGCATTGGAATGGGCTGCCCAGGGAGATGGGGGAATCACTGTCCCTGGAAGTTTTTATGGAAAGACTGGACATGGCACTCAGTGCCATGGTCTGGTTGACACGGTGGTGTTAGGTCAAAGGTGGGACTCCATCTCAGAGCTCTTTCCCAACGTCACTGATTCTGTGAACACTCCAGAACATGCAAAGCCCCTTGCTACTGGCACAGAGCAGTGCTCACACTGCCTGTAACAGGTCTGACCAGTCCATCAGCTGGACCAAAGGCGTTGCTATTCTGTCCTCTCTGTAGCTAATAAGGGAGAGTGGAAGGCTGCAGTAAACCCATCTCACTAGTTATAGCTCACAGCTTTCTAAATGAACATCCTCTGAAACAGAGAGTGGATTTCTAATATAGCTTGATGTAAAAATAAATCACATAATTGCAGCCCTCCAAATTCTCCAAGTTACTTATCACATACATTGCCTTCATGGATGGTATCAATATAATTTTTGCTTACAAAGAATGTCTGCAACAAATCACAGACCTTCCCCCCCCTTTTATTAATTACAATGAAAACATTGCAACAATGGTGTTTCTCGAACAAGTAAAGCAATCTATCATTTCTGCACGCTTAGAAATTCAGATTCACAAATGTTTGTTCCAGCAGGCAATATTTAGTCAAGGAAAAGAAAAACAAAAAAAAAAAAAAAAAAAAAAAAAAAAAAAAAAAAAAAAAAAAAAAAAAAAAAAAAAAAAAAAAAAAAAAAAAAAAAAAAAAAAAAAAAAAAAAAAAAAAAAAAAAAAAAAAAAAAAAAAAGGGCAAACATGAGCAGGTCAGTCTCCACAGAGACTCAGCTGCAATGATAAATGGAGCCCACATGTTTCACACTTGGATTATTTGGGAAACAAAGTTACCTGCTGGCACTCGTTTCATTTTCAATCCTGCTGTCCACAAAACACAAAAAGCCCAGCCCCAGTCTCACAGAACTCTTGACAGCATTGTGTGCGCGTTATGCACGGACTTATTTGCTCCACAAAGCCATTGTGAGTTGTTTGAGCTCCTGACATGGATCAAACCAGAAGCAAAACTGAGATGTAAACCATGAGAGGGGCCCAGCCACCAAGCAGCTATTCCAGCTTTGCCAAGTACTTTTCATCTGCCTTGACTTTGATTCATTTCCCTGTTGTCCCTCACATCAGCTGAAATGCCTCTCATCAGCAAGACTGTAAGCAAGTAACATCTGTCCTTAGCACCTCCCTCCCCTCCAACAGAGACCCAGCTTGGGAGAAAGAATAGGAATTTATCAGGAAAAAGAGAGAGTGAGGGCAAGAAAAAGGTTCAGGAGGAAGGCCAGCAACCAGAAAAACTGTGAAAGATGGGCAGCTGAAGCCAGTTGTTCACAGCTGTGACTGAGATTTGAATAATGAGGGATTGCTTAGTTTTGATACTAATCTTTCTCCACACCCCTCTAAATATCCTTGAAAAAAAAACACGAGCTCCTGACTGAAGGATATTTTTCTGAAAAGAAACAATAACATTGTCTGAGGAAGGTGAAGAGATATGAGGCAAGATAGAATTAAAAAAATAAAATCTGATGAAACTGGTGATATTTTATGGATACTAAACGGTACTATTTTCAGGTACTTAACACTACACACCTCATTTCTTGACACAAACGTGTATAAACCAGTTCTTTTGAATTTTTAAAGACATTAAAAAGGAGGAAACAAAGCCAGGAAACGTCTTTCCTCAGCATTTATTGTTCCTAAATTTACTGAGTGACATGTCAGGCAGGTATTTTGGGTTACAGTTTAACCCTTACTGCTTCAATTCCAACATGGGGGCACAACTTCCAGAGCTATCAATTCCAAGGAACCTGATGACAAAGCAGAACACCAGTACAACAGGTTTGGGACCCTCCTGGCTCCTCTCTAGCATCTGAGGGAACTCTGCAGAGACCTCTGCTGCCTAGTTTCTGGAACCCTCCTATAGCACTCAACACCACAAAACAACATTTCCGTGGCTTCTGCTACCTCCCTAAATCCCTCTTTCACAGTCTATTGTCTAAGATATCATCCCCAGTAAACACCAGTTATGTTTTATGACACAAGAAGAAAAAAAGTCTGTAATGATCTGCCTAATGATGGCACCTCAGGAGAAATTTTATATTCCTACACTAAAGTGCCTGTTTGTTTTAACCATCTATTACCCTCCAGGGACTGATTCCCACTGTACTGCAGAGAACTCACATGCACCCCGTGACAGATTCATATCTCTTGCCCCCATATAGTTATTCAATAGATTATTTTTCCTAAGTACTCCCCCCCCCCCCATGATACCAGGGCATCAGTGCTGAGAACCACTGGCAAAAGGTGAGAGACATTTTTTTTTTTCCCCACAAAAATATCAAGGGGATGAAGTTCCAAGCAGCAGCATCCATTATCTGCACAGAAGATGCTTTTCATTCTTGGCTAACACAAGTAGTAGAAGTGGTTACTTGTGCCTCAGTCTGAAACGATCAAAGTAAGGAAAAAGGATTAGATGTCAAAATACTTGAAGTGTATCCCTTTGATCTGGATCAAAATCAAGGCTGAACTTTGAATATAATGTGCCAGTACATTGCAGTGGTCCTTTGAAGACGGAAAAACTTAAATTCATGAACATGTAATAGTGCTGCTACGAATGGGATAGGAAGGCTGACATCTTATTCTCTTCTCCTAATTTGGTAAACCCATCACACTTAAAACTTTCAGTCCTTTCCTAAGAATCTGAATTCCTGCTTTTCAATAGGGCTGCATGACTTGCGTCATCTTCATATGCTGTGGTGGTGGGATTGACATTTCACTCCCATTTTCTGCACAGCTATCACAGAAATTCAGTTACACACAACCAGGTACAGAAATATATCTGTCTTTCACTTTTTATCCATTGTCTAAAATGGACTCAGTTCTTTATGATGCTCCACAGTTACATGTTATTGAAACATGCTGAGATAATGCTGTCCCTTCCCCTAAGGGTGCAAACAGAACACCGGGGGAAAATGTAGTCAAATATGAAAATTAAAGAACCAAAAAAACCACCAGCCAAACAAAAAAATATGAGAGCTACGTTAAAGGACAAAGAAAATGGGATTATCTAGTAACTTAAGTTTGCCATGGACAAACTAACTACAGTGAAAAAGCGTTCAAAACAGTGACAAAATAAAATGAGCAATCCCTGCTACCTCTCAGGTAGCAGGTCACTACTATTTTGAAAAACACAGAGAATGAAATTCAAAAGGACCAAAGAGAAAGGAGAAGTATTCCTGAAGGTCACCCTCCATGCAAAACGTCTGGTACAGAAAACCTCAGTAGATTAAATGCTACCCCACAGCAGGGGCCTTGGAACTACGGGATCTTTAAGGTCCCAACCCAAGCCATTCTGTGCTTCATTCTATGATTCCATGATTGAAATTGCTACTCAGGCCTGAAATATAGAAATCATTATGAGGTAAATAATACAGGAAGAGATCTGCAGGCATGTAAGTGGTTTCCAGACTGTAAGAGCAAAGAAACAAAGAACTCAATGTAACACAAGGATAAATGCACAAGGTCACATCAGACTAAGCCAAATTTAAAGATCAAAGTGGCTACATGGGCTCTTAATACAGTTGTAAAAATGAATGAACTAGTAGCACAGACTCATGTAAAAGCAACTGGAAGTCAGCATACAGTAATGAACAGGACCAGAAGTGCCTTTAGTCCTGTATTAGCTCTATCCAAAGCTACTTCCACGGAAAAATTACAAGTTCAAACAGCCAATGGTTACTTTATAGTAACTTTAGTTCGAAGTCTGGTTTGAATCTGCTATTTAAACAAAGGAATGTTCTTCTTTCTAGTCAATAAAGATTTTTCAGGGAATTCACTGTGAATATGCCCAAATTAGCTTCAGATATTCTGAGACAGCCACAAGAACAAAAGAAATAAACAACTGGACTACTAAGTGAAATTACAGTATTGGCTAGAAGATAAGAGCACAGACCAAGAAAACAGATAAGGATAACAAAAATTAAACTGTTATAGTTCAAAAACAAAACAGTGTGAAAGATCATTAGAGCATGTCCGAGTCAAAAATATGGCAGACCATCAGCATTATCATGTCAGCCTTCGATTGTTATTTAGTCCTTCCTGTGATCAGGAGCTCCTTTGTTTCCTTCAGTGCTGGGAGATGAGCCCATTTACTGACTGTGAAAAATGACGCCTATTATCCACGTGGTAGGTGCTTGACATGATGATGTCACCAAGTTGGTTTTTGACCAGGAAGGCAAAATGCAGCCAATCCTCCCCCCAAAATCACCTGCACTCGAAGTGCTCCACCCATCACTAAGGTACAGTGTCCAAAGGAAGGCCAGATCCTGAAACTACCTTAAGGTCACTTGGTAGAAAAAGCCACTTTTAATTTCTACTCCTGTGGTATAAAATAATACAGACTCACACATTAACACTAATTTCAACCTATTATTATTATTATTATTTTTCTGAAGAGGGAAAACAAGATTTAAGAATTCCTAGCTAATACAAGTTTTGTTAGTCTAAAATGCATTTCAAACAAGTAGCATAGTTTGGAAAGAGCTTGCATGTACCTTGATGGGCACTGAACAAAAAGAGAAAAATCCAGTTCTAATTCAATGAAGTCTTAGTTGATTCTGGTTCCCTTTCCATTATAAATCAAGGCGAAAAGCACAATCATTCACAAGTTAAAAGCCTAGGAGCCACTGAAGAGCTCCACCTCAAAGTGGTCAACTTAAACCAAAACTAAAATTTCCTTATAAAGTTCCCAGATTTATTCTGGAGTGGTTCTGCTTGTGAATGTTTTGAAAGGATTAAAGCTCTGCGGCATAATAAACTCTTCTCTCCTCCAACAACAACAACAACGACAAAAGAAAACGAAATGTAAAATGTTTTTCCATGTAGCTCACAACTGTATGTTTCTTCCACACATATTTAAGATTGTGTTAGCCACAATATTTAAATAATTACTGGTTTGCTTAGCTCTCTAGAAGTGTGCAGTGGTGAATTGTGAAATCATCATGATGGGCATTTGTTCAGGTTTGAAATAATGGCACCAAGAGATAAGCACTCCAGGGCTGAAGAGCTGCTTTCAACAGTTTCAATTATTATACATCAGCCAAAATTAACCTCCAATACAATCCTAATTTATATAATGAAAACTACTATATATCTCACTCATACACGTAGCAATTTTGCATGTTCTTCTAACAAGAACCTTCTTCCCATATAATGACTCAAAGTTTCAAGCTTGTGAAAGCAGCAATTTGTTCCCTGTCTGCCACGAACAATTCTTTGCCAGGTGCAAGAAAGGGCTTTGGCATGACAAAGACTCAGACAATGAAGTCAGCAGCTAAAGAAACTACTGTGTGTTCTGCATTGTTACATTCCATCATTACTTAAATTTAATCCACAAAGTTTGCTTTAGTCATGGTATTATGCTTTACAGTGTTAGAACTGGCTTTTGATTGAGACTGAGAATTTTCCTTTTGGTCCACAGAACTATTGATAATGCCTTGGTCATAAATTTTTGACTACTCATAAGAAGTTCTATCAAATAGTGAGATTAGGTCGCATTCCCAGATCAAATTAAGCCATTCTAAAGCAAAATTATGAGCTGCAGCTACCTTAAGCCTCTTCCCTCACCTTCTCTATCCTATTCCAAACACATCTTAACCTGGAACTCTTCTTTTACTCCTTCCTCTAAACTTCAGCACAAATCTAGACAGCAGGGTCAGCCAAGCACCTCCGTGCCCAGAATTTACACACACAGACACAGAGCTGAGCAGCAGCAACCAACACTCAGCCTTCCCCAAATCAGGCTATAGGGGCTGTCTGTGCACTCTTCACTGTCCAGTAATATATCACTGTTTGGGCTTTGCATTAAAAATCATGATTACAATGAAATTAAACAAGATGAGATGAGATAAAGGAAGCAGCCTGAATACTGGAAGTCAGGTTCAAGCTGTATGTTTACCCTGCTTTTAATCAAGTGCTTTAATATTATTGTAATAATGTTGCTTCCTTATGTTTATATATTTTCCCTTTCTTCAGATCATAATTGAGGATATATTAAAAAAAAACTCTAGGAAATATTTGTCACTTCAATCTCCCGAAAGGATCCAAACAGGTAAACAAAACTATTATTTCTTAACAGTAGCTATATAGTTTTTTCCTATTCCTAAAACATTCAAAAGTGCATGAATTGTGTTAAATATCACATCACAATACCACAAGTAGAATATTTATGGTAAAAACCAAATGAGCCATTAAAATTACTAATTAGTAGTTCAGAAAGGAGATTTTTAGTATGAAAACTTGTCTGAAAACACTATTTAATATTGCTAAATGTTCTATTGTGGAGGAAAGCTGATTAAGTCAGAAGCTGGAAGACTTTCTGAGAACATTCCAGCAGCAGATCAGTGTCTTTTAACAAGAGAGAGATATGCAAACCAAAGATGTTCATAATTCAAAAAGATAACTTTGACATTAAACCAAAAACTGTTATCCTCCTAAGGGAAAAAAAAAAAAGCAGAAAAGAGGAAAGGATGTTCCTCACCACACAGGCAATTTTGGAAATCCGTATCATAGTCAGAATTATTTTCCATAGATTTAAAACACAACAATAATAGCAACAGCTTTTGGTCAGAGCAACTTATTCGTAGGCTGAATTCTTCCCCCTTCATAGACCAAGCCAAGAACCACCACAAAGCACTGATATTTGATACACAACCTAGTTTCATTTTCACAGATTCATATCAAGAAATGTGTTTTGGTACCATAGATTCCTCATGTGTGAAAAGTGCAAGAAAAATATCATCGTTGTTGGTGTTGCTATTAAAATTTAACCCAAATCAAAAGGGTTTGACCTTGAATCAACATAATGTATTAAACCAGGAATTTTACAGATCTTTCTCACCTGTTCAACCTTCCACCTCCACAAGGTTACCTTATCCTAGAGCTGTCCCAGGGTTCTGCTTTGTTAGCACCATTTTATTTTCACAGAGATTCTAGCAAGCCAATTTTTCCAGGTATGCTTTTTAGAGAATACTGTCTGATTCTATACAACTTCTATTGAAAGAGCTGCAATAAGAATTTCAGGCTTCCTAAACTGAAAAATGTACCACCTTATTGAGAAACCAAGCAAGTTAAACCTCAGCATGAGTTCAGGAATGACTAGTTCAGATCTTATTGCAAACACCAAGCCAATACCTTCACACATCCCACAAGATATTCAATAGCGGGCATCTGACAAAAGCAGCAGATCTATTGAATCAAAACGCTTCTCTGGGAATGCATTCCTGGTTGCAAAGGACAGGGCTAAGCACTGAAGTCATATTGACTCTTGGCTCACAGAATAAACAGGGTCTTGTACTGGGTCAAAGGGAGAAATCCTCATATTATTTGGAAACAACCTGTCCATCACCTTCAGCGCACTGTGAGTAACAGTTCCACTGGACGGACAGCACAATCCAGAAACTTAAGAGATTCCAGCTAAATTTGCACTATAGATGACACCATAGAAGTTGCCATCTCCTTTACAGCATTTGAAGTGATAAAAGACGCTCAGTAAAAATTTTACTGCTCCCAAGAACAAGAAAGTTTTCTGAAATTTAGAGCTCCCTCTTTAAACTCTGTCTTGGGAAGAACTGCTCTGGGGGCACACTGACCACAAATGCAGATGTGAATTAAACCAGTTTTTCCTACAAATACGTGTGAGAGATGAAGCAACGTTAATCCATCCTGCTACAGAAGTTTGGATCATCAAGCAGCAGTGAGGAGTGCCAGAAGAAATTCAAGCAATCAACCTCACCCAGCTACAGAGAGCAGAGTGAATACAAAGGCTTTGATACTTTACACACTAAAATGAAGTTACAATACTTCAAAAAGCTGCCCGTACACAATACTCTTCCTTTCAGCAGCCAGTTATTCAAACACTAGAATAATCCAGGTGTTTATTGCAGGGACGCCTGATGGAAAGCACATCAGCTGTGTCAGCTACCATAATCACCCTCAGCTAATGGATCTTGCAGAATCAACTAAGCACGGCTTAGCAGTAGGATTTAGGTGATGAAATACATAGTTGAAAAAAATAACATCAATAAATCTGCTTTCAAATACAGTACCTTAATTAAAACAGTTCATTGTTGGCTTTTCCCAGGTGAAATTAATTGCCTAGAGACAGTTACCGAGCTACCCCAATGCTAACCTTTCATCAACCGCCCCTTCTCAGAAGCAAATGAGTCAATGAAGCACTAACGACACAAATTGCCAAAACATAATCAAAACCCCTGACTCCTCCAGTTCATAGAAGTTTTTGTCTATATATTTTTTGCTGGGTTTGTCCACACAAACTCAAAAAGAGCACAAGTGGCCAAATTTTTTACAAGCTAGTTTTGTTAAAAGAGCTCACTTGAACAATTAACCAAAAAGGTAGCTTAGATGGTAACAGAAAGACTATTTTTACATTTCAACACAGAAAGAAAGCCTAAACCGGTGGTTTCCCTAATTTGTTCAAACTCAGTTCACGCAGTTGCGACAGCAAGCAAACAATCCAAGCCCAAACTCCTTCCCATCGCTGCAAAAGCACAGACCACAATTCCTAAAGGAACACCTTCCTCTTTACATCTCCAGACCTTCCCCAACAACTCTTTGGATCCTGATAACACCATTAGGTACGTTAAAGGCTTTCTTCTTGTAAGAGTAACTTAGACCATGTGCTTACCAAAGGAGAAGCAACCTGCCTTACCTTCCTGCCTTGCACCAGGACCGCTACAGCCCCTACACTACTTTCCCCCCAACTCCCCTTCCAACAGTTTCTATTTCTCCTCCAGAAACTCAGACCTACCTCCATCCCGCTCAGAGCCGTCCAGGGTGGGGTCCAAGTGCCGGCGGCAGCAGCAGTAACAGCTCCCAAAGCAGCCACAACTCAAGGCTCCGGGGGTTTGGGCTCCTCCCACCCACTCCCAGAAATCCCTGGGAAACGGCATCACCTGAGCCAAAGCAGGTGAAACGCTGCTCCTGTGATTTTGAAGGAGGAAAGCAAACCCCACCCCATCCTCAGCTACAATGTTTGCCCTACGTCAACCCACTACTGGCAAACCTCCTCTCCATTTTTAGGATATGAACTATTTTATCTCATCTTATCTCTTTCGTATTCCATGACCACAACAAAATCCTTTTCTGCTCAAGAAAAAGATGTTATTTGTGTTTAAGGATGGAGTCCCGCACCAGGACCTCACTCACAGACCACATCTGGGACTGATCTCTCCCATTCGCTGAAACCTGAGATTATTGGAACAGCCCTGATATTTATAGTGTAGAAATAACATCCTGAAACGTAACAACAACAACAAAAAGTAAATAAAAAATAATCTCTTTTCATAGCATGAAACAAAGATTTTTAGCGAGAAGGAAGTAAAAGAATAGGGAATACTGGGTAACGTTTTGCTTCCCTGCAGTACTTGATTTAACAATAGCCCGCAACAAAAAGTAATTGCTCAGATTAGCACCTCTTCAACACCTTTTCAAAATCGCGTAATTAAAAAGTGAGGGTGGCCTAGGTGGGGGAGAAGGTTTTGTTTCTCCCAGTTTAATATTAGGTATATGTTAGCAGATTACAGATCCAGGGAAGGGAGCCAGTCCTGTTCATCATTCACTTGAGCATCACAGTGCTTGAAGCAACCCAAGGGCCTCGGTGTGCTCTGCCTTAGGGAGCGGCTGCGTCACCCTGGGGCTGTCCCTCTGCTGGGTCTGACCAGCCCCAGGCCAGAGAGGGAGGGGACAGATCGTCTGAACGTGCCTTTCCCATTTCAGGATCGGTTTGACTGTCACGTTATCAGAGCTGGAAATATCAATAAGAAGTAATTCAAAGGAGGTAGGCTGATGGTGCCCTGAGCGGTGGAGGGCACTTGATTGTCTGGTAGGGGATGGTAATTTCCAGCTGGTTGCTAATGATGGACCATGGGACATAGTATCATCTCTGGCCACCTGCTGCGGATCTGGAAATTCTTCTTATCCAAGATGCAAACATTTACATGGAGGTTTCCAGACCCTCAAATATTACAAAGTATCTCCACTGTATTTTTAGTGCAACTAAGTGTCTGACAGATTTCATGATTGGGCCTCCAAACTGACAACTTCTATCCCTCACAGAAAACAACTCTTTCCAGCCTCCAAAAGCTTAGACTTCAGATTTGTAATCATTTTTGCTGATGTCTAATGATCATCTTTGGAAATAAAACCAGGGATGAACACCTTTAATTTAAAGTTCTAGTCACAGTCAGTAAAGGTGATAGACTTAAGTAAATCTAAGGATTAATTGAGGATTTAGTGTTAATCTGAGGATCATATTGACAAAGATGCATGGGCCATATCTCAGAACAGTAGGCATTTTATGTTTCCATACCTCTGTGAGTCAGACATATACCTTGATGATCCTGCTTACCTTGTGCATAAAAGCATTTTAAAAATACTGTGGCACCTGTGCTTACAGGAAGAGCAGAACCTTAAAAATGGAAACTCTTTCTGCCCAAAGTCGATGGATGTTATGACCAGTTTGGCTGCCAGGCCAAGGGATCAGGAGTTCATATGAGCTCAGGATGCTACTGGGTGTTGAAACAGGCCTGAAACAATGTGGGACCTCAGTTTAGAAGAGAGAAAGAGCTGATATGCACTTGTCCCATTTCCAGGAGCTGTAAAGTTATGATTACTTGGGATGAAAAAACACCATGGAAAACTCAAACCATGTTTCAGCTGAGTTAAAGTTAATGCTCATTATGATAGATTGATTTATGAAGAGCATTTTATTTGCTCTGAAAATAGACCATGAGTGTTTGCAAGACTGAGGTCTTTGTCTTAGTAAAAATACAATTACCACAGTTAAATACATAAGTCATATTGTGTATATGTGCAAATGATCAAAAGATGTTAAAATAATTTGTGAAAATCTAATTGCTTTAAAAAGCAATCCCATAAGTGGACAAAACATCGGGTGTATTCTGTCCCTCTTCTTGTAAAGTCTTCATTTAGATTTGTGAACATTTTATAATTTTTTTCTGTAGTACTGGATTTCAAGTTAATTACAGTATTTTTTTTGGTCATTGAAATTCTTGCTTAATACTCTTAGTTTTCTCTTTAAAGAAGTTTATTTCACAGTAAGATCTATGTATGAAAAATGTTTTCTTTTTGTAGGAGAGTCCTCTTCCTCCTCAAAGGGAAGCCACAATCAAGTTTTGACAGTCTCTTTTTCTCATTTCTATTGCAGGGCTCAATGAATTCCCATAGATTCATTATTATTTATGCAAACTATCTTGATCAAATAGATATGTAGCTGCATAACAAATAACCTGATAACCAGTGTTAGAGAGATTTACTTTCCAGAGCACTAAATCTTTTCACAATTCTGTTCTTTCACTCAGAAAAGGAAGCCCTGTTATATATGGCTTATATCTACATAGAAATCTCCAGGTAGTGTAATTTCAGCTTTCAGGGTGAAAAACTTCACTATTTGTTGAATAAATGGTAGGTGTTTAAAATTACCAACAGACATTCATACTCACTAACAACTTGAAAGCCAGGCAAGTCTCTGTAGTTACAGCTGTAATGGGAAAATACATCCAGATTCACGTGATATTCACGAGCTCAAAATTTACTCATAGATCAAATCTTTGGAAATCCTATTAAGGGTAACACCTTGAGATGTCATGATTAATCCATACTGGTCCTTCAGGAAATCTTTGTGTAGTCACTTTGAATGCCTCAGTAATTAATTCCTCAATGTCATTGGGCTTGACTCAGGAACATAATTTAGGCTATGCTGGAAACAATGCTGTCCTCCTCATTGTAGATTGTAGATTAGGAGGATATATGACAATTAGGGATAATTTATGCCTTTTCATTTTAGAGGTAATTATATATTTTCAGTGTTATTAAAATGTTATTCAGATATTGATAGTTTATTGCACAGTTACATACATAGAAATAACAAATTTTAATTATTTTTTTATATATGGGGTAACATTGAAAAAATTTCCATTATATATTTCTCAGTGTGGGACAAAGGGCGAATTTATTTGGTCCAAAAGATAATATACCTCTAAAAAAAAAACCTGTGAAAGGCAAGCAATGAGACAAGGCTTGTGACAGGGAAATTAAAGAAGGCTGTTTGGAACCTGCTCGGGCTGGAATCAGTAAAACCTATAAGAGGATGAAGATGAGTGGTAGATGACGTCCTTAATTTCTGTGGTTTTGTTTTAAATTCTGTGGACTAAGAGTTGGAGGAAAAAAGAACTCAGTTTAGTATTTTTTCGTCTGGGAAGGTTGTTAGGCTCATTCATTGTTTTGCTGGAAATATACTGGATTTTAAAAGACCTGTCTAATCTCACCTGTTTTGGGTAGGTGCCTGACCAGAACAGACACATGCCCATCCTTCCAGGCTAGGGCAGCTTTTTGAGGCCTTATTTTAGGCTTCTCCAGGATCTTCCCAGACCTGAGAGCCATGGTGGGTGTTGGGGTCTCTGGGAGGAGGAGATGCCCATGACCCCTGAGGAACTGAGGTGTCTGTGGCTCTCTTGGAGCCCCAAAACAGCCAAATTACCACTCTGAAACCTCCCAGCCTGGGGTCAGACACTGGGATGGCTGGGGACACACAGGGGTGGTGTCGAGGCTCTCCAATCACTGATTTGATAGAAAATCATACAACATGCAAGGAAAAAAGTGGCCAGACAAACTCTGCAGTTGGAGTAGATGCCTGACAGTGAAAGAGAGAAAGCATCAAACGCTGTATGGAAATCTCTAGGGTTTTGTCATTGATTAAGGATGGAACTTGAGATTTTATGCACATATGTGGGGAGAGATTACATCTTTTGTGGAAATCTAGACAAGATTTCTAAGATATTTACCACAAGCTTGAAATATTTGCTTGTATAGCATTTACATGCACTACAAAACTTGTATCTAATTAAATACACTTTGTAATTCCGAGCATCTCAAAACCATCCATAGGCTTAGGTTACCCTCTTTTCATTGCACTTAAATGCAGTCTGGACATTCAAAGCTACTAGATCAGAGTTAAATCCCTTAATGATGTGGATCTCAGATTCAAATCCCTTTGAGGGTGAACCATTTCGCTTGCAAAATTTATTTAGACTTAAAATACTACTTGTAGTACTTTAACTGATATCACACACAAAGCTAAAGAATATGCACAGAAAACAGAAGTATGGGATATAAATAGGCAAACCCCCTAGGATCCAGAGTTTTTGATAGCAATGTGGTTGAAATTCACAGTGAGTATGTGCACACATAACACACATACCTATGTAATACCCAGAAATAGATGTATATACTGTATAAATGCACTCACGTGCAAACACATAAATATATGCATAGTGTGAATATTTACACACATTATATCCATACATATAATATAAATTAAGTGGGTGTAAATATTCAACCCAAATAAATATATATATTTATCGTATACATATCCATTTTTGTGTGTTTGTAAGGGAGACAAAAATACTGGGGACCTCAAATAGCAGAGGTCAGTAAACCATGTTCACTTGTGACAGGAATCGCAAGAGACCTGCATGGGAACTGCAGTTTACTCAAGCAGAAGCCAGCGGTGCAAGGTGGTGGGATCGAATCCTCCTGGCATGGGAGCTGCGAGCAGAAAAGTCGGCCGGTTCGGGACGTGGCTAATCAGAGTCTGAAGCCGCGCAGGCAGCATTGCCCTGGGGCGCTGCACGCTCGGCTTCACAAACCACCGGCAGGGGCTGCCCCGCCATGCCCTGGGGTGGCAGCGCTTGTGGCCTCCTGGCAGAGCAACACAGGCTGTGTCGTGGCACTGTAAGGCAGTTTTGAAGTGGTGATTTATTACTGGGCCTAAAGAGGTAAAAGAAAACGTTTTGCAACGAACAAAAAAAGGGGAAAATCCCCAAAGAAATTGATTTATTACGCACGCACTCCCACTTTACAGGGACATGTTTTCTGGCGTGTTCGCCTTCTGAGGTGCAAACCCCAGCTTTATTGCTCAAACACTGACTGGTTCCAGATGTGGTGTAAGATGATTGTATAAGCAGATGGCTTTCCAAGAACTGCGATAGTCTGATCCATTAAACGCTTCCATGCTTGGTTTACTTTTTCTTTGTTTATAAACTTAGAGGAAAGCAGACACTTACGCTCATTGACAGGTTGGAAAATGAAGAGCTGAACTTCACAAGGCAGCAGATACCTCTGCTGAAAGATTTTTTGCTATAATGATTTCAGCACCTGTTGCAGTGCTGTTCTTTTCGTGAGACACTTTCACCCTTCTAACTCAGGTATCTGTTTGTGTCTCACAATAAGGAGTTTTTGGCCTGCACTAAACATACTTAAAGGTATCCTTTATATTAAGGAAGTATCCTGGATATAAGAGAAAAAATAACCAAGGTTGCTATTGTTTCTTGACAGAAAAGATCTATTTTATGGGTCACCAGTCACATATGTAGCATGGGGTTAGACCTATATTTGAATAAGAAAAAAATCAGGTGTGATTTGAACTGTAAGGGTAATCACATTGGAAGGGTAACTATCTCTTCTTTAACAACAGCAATAGGAAAACTGAGGGGAGCCAAATGGTGACACACTGCTGACTTTGCACATACAGGCTATATCCATGTTTATTTGCTTTTCCTGCAGACTTTTATTACATTTTAAAATTTATCTATTTCTATTCTATTGATTCTCCATAGCAGTGAAGGCTAAATTAATTTTGTTGTGTGGGTCATTTGATGTATCAGGAGACAAATTTTGCCTGTTAGACATGGTTTAGAGGAGACAATGCAAGTCTAAATGTCTGAGGTTTGGCAGTTTACAAATCAATTATTTCTGTTAGAGAGCCAACTGCTGCACCAACTGGGAAAGAGATTATATCAGATTACTGCACTTTTAATTAGCCGATCGTGACAGGCAAGGTTTGAAGAGGAAAAGAAATCAATCAGAAACTGCCAAACTTGGTCAGCTGAGTACACAGGGCCATTATTGAATTTTAGACATTGTTCTGAAGCACAACTTGATCTCCAGGGCTCTCCAAGGGGACCTGCCTCACACAAGTGATCCATCTTAGAGCCAAAGGTTATTCAGGAGCAAATATTTCCAAGCATTTGTTATAATTAGCCTCTGACAAGATCTGTCACAAAGCAGAATCTCATTAGAGAGGAAGGAGGAACAAAGCAAATTCACCCCAGTGACAGGGCAGAGCATCAAATGCCTCTGCACATGGTAAATGTTTGGGGGGGGGCAGCGACTGAAACATGTATGTGGGGATGCACTTTGTGCACAGAGCAATGCATTTTGGCTGACACAGTTTAGAGAAATTTCTTTCACCTGTTCAAGGGACCGGAGTCACTATTTGCTTTTCTATCTCATTGGCTTTATAACAAGATAATTCTTGCAACCCAGAGCATCCTGTTCTATAAAGCAAGATTTATGGCACACTGTGTAAGAACCTAATTCTCTTGTGCCATCACCTCACACAGTCATTTGCTCTGTAAACTACACATACAGTGGCCTTACATCAGGATGGTCCCACGTTGCACAGGCAAAGGGAAGTCAAGGTTAGCAACTCAGCTCAATTATGGTAAAAACAAACCCCAAACCATCAAAGGACACAGAACAAGTTTCTACATTTTTGCAGGAGTACAGAAAACAGGATGCGTGGTTTTCCCAGTGTGTCAATTGCAGGTTAAATTTTAGGACGTCTCATTGGGCTTTGAATTGTACATTGGCATAACTTTTTCCAAAAATTCGTCCATGAAGAGACAGACCACAGTAGTATCCTTTTTAAACACCTCTGCTGCCTTCACTGCTCTTTATTTTGGATCCTGATGTGCATCTCTGTCCAGTAGTGAGTCCAGAGAAGGACAACAAAGCCACTGGTCTGGAGGACCAGCCCAATAAGGAGTGGCTGAGAGAGCTGGGAGTGTTTACCCTGGAGAGGAGGAGGATCAGGGGAGACTATTGCTCTCCACAACAGTCTGGAAAGAGGTTGGAGTGAGGTGGGGGAATCATTCCCTTCTCTCAAGTTTACAAGTGACAGGATGAGAGGAAATGGTTTCAAGTTGTTTGGCCTCTTCAGTGCAAGGCATGTCAAACATTGTAACAGCTGCCCAGGGCAGTGGTGATGTCACCATCCCTGGAGACAAATAAAAGATGTGTATATGTGGCACTTAGGGACATGGTTTAGTGGTGGCCTTGGTAATGTTAGCTTAATGGTTGGACTTAAAGGTAGTTTCCCACCTAAAAGATTCTGTGATTCTCTCATCCTCATGCAGATATCTGCTTGACAAGTCCTTTGAGTTGTAAAGTCCTTTCAGTTTCTCAGGTGGCTACATTCTGCCAGAAGAGGACTTTCATTCTCAGTCTAACAAGACATTTATTGATGTTCAATGCCAATTACAGTGTTAGCCCAAGGATTGGAGTGTTGCTTCAAAATCCAGTTAAATGTACACTTCAGAAAATTGTTGGATCAGAATGACACTGTTCGGTCCTTTGCAAGAGCAAACCATTCCTAGCTGACATTTAAATATCTTTAGTATTTTCAGCTTTAAAATGCCTTTTGTTCTAAAGATGGAGAAAACAGTCAAGTGTTGCTTTTCCTGGTATATTAGCAGACTGTGGCTTTAACGTTCCATTTGCTAAACTTTGGGTCCATTTCCACCCCCACTGTTCTGTGGTTATGGATGTGCTTTTCTTTTACTCTGTTAAACAGAGAGATTCCTACCTCAAAAACACAAAAATGATGTATTATATGATAACTAAAACCACTGCATGTCACTTTTGTGGGTTCTGGGAACTTGTGTGCTTGATCCTTGGCACCCTGTAGCTCCACGTGGGGGTTCTGTTTTGTCTAGTCTTTCTCTGGGTTTCATTGATTAGGTGGGTGCAGAAGCAGAACTTCTTTGTCACTTCACTGGAAGCTGTCTGGATGGCTGCAAAGTGTATCATAAATCAATTCTGCTCGGAGGACAGCTTGCAACAAAGTCAATAACCGAGCAGGAAAGCACACAAGCTATCAGAGGAGCCAGAAAGAAAGAAGGAAAAAAACCAAGTACCCAGCTTAAAAAAAAAAAGCAAACCTTGAGCTGCAGCCAGCTCTTGTCAAATATGTGGTACAAGGCAACATTCCTCGCTTTCCTCACAACATCTTTTTAATGCCCTGCCAGTTAACACCCCACCATGATGAGGATACATAGTAAAGAAAGGATCTCCTGTGAGCAGCTGAATCATAGAGGGTGTTAGTTCACCTCTCATAGATAGTTTTCTAATTTCACCCTAGTGCAGACTACCCCCAAACTTGTAGGGTTTATAACTACATTTCATACCTTTGTAAATTTTTTTGCTTCTCATCCTTATTGTGGCTTATATTTTCCTTATTATTTATATACTTACACCTGCCAAAATTATTCTTGCCCTACTAGTTTATGTACTAGAGCTGGAATA
Organism: Empidonax traillii; assembly: GCF_003031625.1. Lineage (NCBI taxonomy): Eukaryota > Metazoa > Chordata > Aves > Passeriformes > Tyrannidae > Empidonax > Empidonax traillii. Next base: position 35,824 of record NW_020956593.1, read on the forward strand.
AAATTTTATTTATGCAAAACCTACTTGGTCAATACCACAATACATCCTGTTATTGTTGTTTCTGGCACTTCCACCTGCCTGTCACACCTGGTATTCTACACAGAGTGCCCTAATCCTGGCAAAACATCCTGACACCCATGAACCTGACCACATATGATGATGGGGAGGAAAATAAACAAGAAATTGGCACAAACGGATAACCTCCTGTTAAAGTCATTGTCAACAATCATTTGTTTGTACTAAAACAAGTAAGCAACGTTAAGCAAAGTATATTATACTTCAGATGAAGTTTTGGTTTAAACACCAATAACTTTCCTCCAGTTTAGAGAGTGAGTACTGAAATCATTAATGTAATTTGCCAATCTGTGTGAAACCACCAACAGAAGTCCTCTGGGTTCAACACAGATTTAAACTTCCTTTCAGTTTGTTTTCATGATGAATATTAATACCCTGTGTCTCCCAGTTTCAAGTTGCTTATTTTTTGATTTTTGTTCTCTAATAGGAAGGTTGCTTTTCAAAGGAAGCTTAGTGCTTTTTCTCTGGTCCCTTTGTTCAAAAGTTTAAGGGTTTTAGGCAATTCCTTTGAGAGTCATTAGACTTAACTTAAGACAAATATGAAAGTTAATTAAAAGTTTAGTTCATTGACAGGTAAAATAAAACTTTACACTTATTCACTCTGGAAAATAATGAGCAGGATTAGCTACCAGCTAATAAGTAAAGACTATGACAAAAATACAATTCAACTTTTCATCGCTGCAGTCAGAAATTGTACATTTCAGGTTTTGCTTTGATCTTCCCTTATTAGCTGTTATCTCTCCATAGTCATTTCCACACCTCCCTACTTGATTACCAAGTCCAAACATTCTTCTGAGAGTGGTTAAAAACAACAGGAGTTCATATCATTAATGATGATTTTCCTTGGAAGCAAAAATGGAGCTGAGGGCTGTGGACGTGTAACCTTCCCCTCCTGCAGCAGCCAAAGAAAGAGGATTTGCTTTTCTCTCTCTGCAGAGAGTTCTTCCCATCTTCCAGAATGGCCCGGAGGGAATTAAATTTTTTGCCTAACAAACTTTGCAGATTGATTTTTTTTTCTTTTTTTTTTTTGCCTGGGAAATTCGACCAACTCTATCTTTAAGAATTAACTCTGGAATTTGGTAACTGCTCCAAAGGTGTTCCTATCAACAGGTTATACCAAACAATCTTTTTCAGCTCTTCGAGTTCTGAGACAAACAAGGAAGGGAAAGACAGAGACTGCTGCTTTTCTCTCTCTGTAACTCCAGCATCACTTTCCTGAGAGCAGTTCAGTTTCTTACTAAAAACAGACCCTGGAAAACCATGGAGAGTGGTTTATTTTCCCTTGCACTGTACACCTCAGCAATACTCTCTGCCATCTTTTCTGTCTCAGTCAGGTGGTACCCAGCAGTATCTGCACCTTCCCAAACTCTTTGTTTCTTTCTCATTCTATTGCTGATGTGTGTTGAAGAAACCATGAATTTTGAATGCAGCAATTATCATTCAATAGATAGGTTTTAATGCTCTAAATGCTACTTGAATTCACGCAGGAAAACTTCTTTTCATGCTGGTGGGAAAAAAAGCCATTGAAATAAAGAGGAATCAGTTTTTATAGAATTATGTCTCTGGAATTGCCAGTGTGGTTTGAATCTGACTACTTATGTTATTACAACACAAGATAAAATCCCTTAAAGCTAGAGGTCTCTTTTTTAATTGTTTCAGCTGAAATGAGTGTCCCAGATGTCATCCTACATCTGATGCTGACCGATGGAGAGAGTCATACAGAAATACACAGCTGTCCAGTAGGGACTGAAAAATTCCCTGACTTTGCCTTAAATATGTAGCTCAAACCATAGTCTGGATTATCAAGAGATTTTACTAAGATACAGAATTGAATTAATTTCCACAAATCCATAATTCTTTCTGAATTTAGGATGACTTAGGATATATCATCTGAGAGCTAGTTTCCCTCATCAGTCTTCCCCTGAATGCATGTCATGAGATGGAGAATACTGCGAATAGTGAATGGAATGACAGGTTTTGTGAGTGCCGAGGAATCACTGAACATTTATCACCTCACGTGAAGCCAGGACAACTTACTGAAACTTATGACTGCTGTTAGGCAGTGAGAAATCTCGCAGGGCTTGCAGATGTTTACCAAACAAAGCATAATTTGGTCGACATTTTATATAAAAAAAAAACCTTCTGAAAGCTTTGCTTACCTAGTCAGAGTCCTTGGGGGGAGGCAATACCTTGACCCTACAAGAGTCACAATCCCCTGCTGTACTTTCACAGCATGACCAAGGGGCACCAGAGACCACCTGGCTCAAGAGCTGTTTTGATGCAGAGAGAAGGTTCACCCCCAAACAATTACCAGCCCAAATGTGTTCTCAGGACAGTCTCTTTCCTGCACAATGATTCGCAGAACACCCACTGATGGTCACATTTAGAGACAGTAATATTTTAGCGGGGGGAAAAACACCTTCTATCATAACAAGCAGGAGAGAGAAGCTTCAAGCCAATTAGAGAAAATGGACCACAGTGAGTCAACATTCGATAGCTCATGATTTAGAAAAGTATTCACCTTGAAACAGTCAATATGTGCATTACACATGGATATTTAACCAAATACCTCACCCATAGTTTAATTAACTCTGCAAACAATTAGCTGTGCTCCAGTACAAAGACTGAAAATTCTCTGCACAGCTAAAGTGAAAATGCTGTCATTCTGCAAAAGTGAACTCGGTGATATGGCTGGCTCCACAGATTGTGAAGAGATCCTTACAGATGTCCAGGGAATCCTGGTCTTATGACACCTGCTTATTGATCTGTGAAAATTTTCCAGAGGAATGAAAGTATAACAAGCTGTAATGACAGCCAATGCTCAGTGACTGGTGAAGTGCAGACCCTTTAGTTGCATGCTGACCAACAATTACAGAGTCCCACTCATTTCCTGGAAGGCAAATGAAGTCCAAATTAAAGATATGAGTCTTCTGTGCACCGCACTAGATAACAGCTCAGTGGCTGTCTCTGCAAACAGTGGAATATCTCTTTCACTCTTCTCTGAAAATTACAGTATCAATTTTTATTTTCTAATTCTCTTTTGGAGGTGTGTAGCTGCCTTTTGTTACCTTTCCAGTCCCTGTGCTGGACTTCCCAAGTAGAGGAGCAGGCTGGGCAAGGCAAAGGTGAATTCCCACAAGGAGAGATGGTGGGCCTTTCAGGGCTCCACTGGCTGGAGGGAGCTCAGGAAGGAGCATCCCTGCTTTGGCTGATTCCCTGCACCTGTCCACTTCACATGGTGCTGTCCCCCTTGTCCTGCCTGGAAGGCAAGGAGCTGATCTTCCTTCAGGAGCCACGTGCTGTCCAGGGCTGATCCCAGGTGACTCTCTGGGAAGCTGCTGCATCCTTTTGGATTAATGGCAGCAATAAACACTGTCCTGAGAACATCCCTAATGACTGACTAGGGGTCCACAATGATGTGAGACAAATACTTAGGAAAAAAACACTGGAGAAGTGGCACAAGGCAGTGGACTCTTATTCAAAAAATGTTCGGGGAAAGAAGAGAGGGAAAGCTATAGAACAATTCATCAGATGTCAAGGTTTTTGTACTTTTGTTGAATTACAAAAAGCTCCAAGTGCATAATGTTTCCAGGCAGATCAACAGATCTTAAGCAAACACTGTAATATTATCTTGCACCTGCAGTTTTCAATTTTTGTTTTCATTTGTGTGTTCTTAATTACTTTCCCGGGAATGTACATACAGTAAATATAAGCCCACTGTCAGTCAGCTATACTGAATTTTATGGTCCATAGTCAATTTAGTCTTCAGAATCTTTGGTCAGAGGTTAAAAGCTCTGCTCCTGCACCCTTTTGAAAAATTGATTAGGTAAAGCTTGTCACTTTAAGGGATGGACTGGCTGCCACAAGGATGCCTTTTGATTTCACGAGTTCCCTTTCCTTTTAAATCTGTGATCAGACTGGATGAGCAGAATTCAAGCTGTAAAATACCAGGTCGGGTAGGGAAGGCTGTAATGAGAGTATCCCAATGCACAATGATGGTTTTCCTGCAAGGTAAGTGCTGCATATCAGGGCGTTCAAATGCTCTTCAAATGTGAAGAGCACAGAAAGAGAAAAATTGGAAAATATAAACAAAAAATAACCGGAAAATATAAATAAAAAATAACCTGAGTCACTGTAAAGTCTAGGTATTTATTTTCATAGCAACTGATCTATAGGAAAAGCAATAGAGCCCTTGACCATGATGCAACAGAAAGCCTGGCTTAGTCCTCTTAACCTTTGCCAATTGGTTTATACAAGTTTGACCACATCTGTCTGTCTCCTGTGGGCCTGTGAAGAAGACACATGAAGTGGTGACATAGATACTGGGCAGGGCAAAAACAGGAGGAGAAAGAGTTTTCCAAAATCAGTCACTGGGACATGAAGGATCTTCTTTGCTCTCCCTGGCCCTTGAATGAATCTTTTTAAAATAAATGATATTTTCTACTGGAAATCACTTTCCTGTCATAACCTGCAGAAATATATAATTCTCCTGCCTACAGAAATGTACTTATGGACCTGCTTGGAAGCACCTGTGGTAGCTGAATTACAAGGTCCTTACGAATGGCCTTTAAATTCGTCTGAGCAAAGCAGGTAAAGAGGGATGCTGAGCCAAGAGGGTCTTAGGCACCAGTGCTGTCCTACCACTGCTGCTGAATTTCCCCCTCCTGTTTTTCACTTCTGAAAACAGAAGAGTACCATTTATGCCATTGTTTATCACAATAAAATGAAAATGGTCAACACCTGAGAATAAAATGAAAACAATAAGCTACTTAGCGCTATGAAAAGAACAGATAAGGTGTTTTCCTTTCTCTAAGAAACTTAAGCCTTCTTTCAGAAGAAAAGAATGAAAAGCCAAGAGAAATACCATACCCCAAGCTGAGAATATGACCTTGGCAGGGTTGCAGAAAGTTATGCAACCTGAATGGTATTGAATTATTCCTCTTCTTCCTGAGTGGTTCTGAACCTGCCAGTCGCCTGAACTTTAGTAAATTTGTGGCTGTATTTTAGTATGTACTTAGACAAAGACCAAATTATGTTTGAAAATAAGTCTCTCCCACTAAAACTCTGAAGTATGTGAACTTATTATTCACATCCTTTTTATGACCGGGAAAGATCTGTGTTTATTTAATGTTACAGTTCATTAACACTGGGTGTTATTCATACTGATTCTGAAGTAACTGGGGAAAGAACATAACAAACCTAACACATTGCCGACCCCTCTGGTAACAAACGGAAACCTCCCACTCCTGTTGTGTCACTGGCAGAAATTCAGAGGGTTTGCCCAGCTCTCTGATACTCCGCTGAACACTGAAGGTGCTGGCAGAGTTGCTCTTTTATAGGGTACTGCATGGTCGAGAAGCTCATCACAAGAACTGGTTATACATTCTCAGAAAAGCCTGGTGATGCTCAACTTTTTTAAAAATTAGTAAGGAGATAGGATAGGCTACAGATGTTGAGATCCAACCTAAAGCTTAGCTTAGGAAGGTGGTTTTCTCTGCCAGGTTAAATCATCTGAACAGATTCTCATACATACTGAGTTGTAACTATATACCTCTACACCAGTGAACCATAAATGCACAGCCTCGAGGTGGTTCTTTTGTTTATCAGTTTCTAGCTTTCTTTGTACAGACTTCTCAGGCTATGATACATCAAATGGATAGGCTGGTCTCCATATGAGAACCCTATCTTTCCAAAGATTAGTATTTTTTTTTCCTTTCTCCATTTCTAAAGGTACAGAAAAAATATTGGAACTGTTGTTACCAAGAGCAACCACTCATTTAGGATTTTCTCCAAGGTGAAGGGGTCTCTTGAGCAAGCTAGCTATCTTTCTGAGGATCTGTGCTCATGTTTCATGGGGTTGTTCATAATAGATTCATCTTATCCCAGAGGGAAGTCTTGAAGTTGTTTCAAAGGGCACCATCATTGCTGCCTTAACAGGAAGCAAGAATGGGAACACACCATGTATAGGATGGGTAGGGTTTGAGCAAGAGAGAAAGGAGGGGAGAAAGGAAAGAGGAGACAAAGGAGAGAAAAAAAGGGCAGAAATACTGTTGGGACTGGGAGAGAGGAAGGACTGAACGTACCAAACCTTTTATTTACTGAATTTCAGAAGTAGAAAGTTCAAATCCAGAGTTTAATAGCCATTATTAATTTTTAGCTTGGGTCACTTCAGTATTACTTGGTGCTGGTGTGATTTGCCATGATGTCTCAGAGTGCATGTCAGGAAAAACACTTCAGCTGAATAGCCCTGGCCACCTGCTCAACCACCAACTGTTCACACCTTTTTTTTCCCCCCCTTTTTTTTAAGCAAATGTGCCAAAGGATATCAAAACATATTTACCAGAACAGTAGAGTAATAAACTATAACAAGGTGTCAGTTTAAATAAGAAATGTGGTGGAAAGATATATTAAAAAGATTTGAAACACGCTTTTCTTGATTCTGTCCTTGAAGGGTAAACTAATCCCTCCAGTATTATTTTCTAGTTCAGCAGCTTCCTGTGCCTTCCTGGGGTTTATAGCTATAGACACCTGTAGCAAAGGCTCCCTCTTCTTCCTGCTACCCTGAGATTTTGCTCTCAGTCCTCCTCTTTTCCTCTCCTGTTTTCATATCCTCACATCCCCTCTTCATGCTGGGCACACTCACCAGATGGAAACTGTTCCCCTCCCTCCACAACAACCACCCCAAATCCACTGACCAGGCAGTTTCCCTCCCGTGTGTCACCCCAGCTCAGAACTCATCTTAGAGGGCAGACAGAGTCCTTGTACACAAACTGGAACAAACCAACACACATCCTTTTTTTGCCACTCTCTTATAAAAAGAGGCAGTTTCGTTTGTGCAGACCTACAGATTGTAGATACCTGAAATGGAATTTTCTGTTCTATGGGATCATTTCTTTCCTGCCATTTTTACCATTTAAATTCAGGATGAAAATCAGAAAATGGAATTTCTAACCTGACAGAAATTCCAGTTTTTACCTTCTTAAAATAATTCAGAATATTCTGCAGTATATTTTCTGCATGGAATCAATCAGCACATTGGTTATTTTAAGCATATGTTGATTTTTGTACTGAAATATAGATGACTTCAAAAAAGACTTAAGCACCCTGCCTATTTAAAAAATGTATTTCCTTTTGGTTTAATTAATTTCTGTTGCAGCTATCTTTACAAGAACTTTAACAATTCAAATTCAGTTCAAGAGATACACGAAGCAGAATGCTTTCAACAAGATAGGTTCCAACTGTTTGTTATGTTAAGAGCAAAAACATTAGAGTAAACTTTTCATCCAGCACTCATGAGGAAGCAGCTAAATTTATATGGCAAGTTAAGGTTTTCATAAATGATATCTCTGTTTAATTACCTGTTTTCTCAGAATGAGTCAACAGCATTTCTAAAAATTAATCCTTCTTAAATAGGTCAGCTGAAATCACCAGGTCTGATCCTTCTTCTGTCTTTTTTCCCCCCACTATTTTCAGCACTTCTTTCATTTTCAAGGTGAAATACTTCCTTTCACTGAGGGCATCTTTACATACTCAACGCTTGTAGGACAGGAGATTAAACTAAACAAAAGCTGCATGTTTGATACAGTGCCACAGAGCGTAACATTCCCATCTCGGTATCTTATCAAAGGCTTACGGGGTGGGAAAAACAGTATTACAAATTTTCAGACGGGAAATGTCACTTTTCCTTGTAAAGACGTCAAATAAAATCAGCATGTGACAGAATCACGTAAACTTCTTGGATTTCTGTGTTAGAGGAGGGTCCCCCCCACTGCATTCGCTGGCAAAGGCCACCAGTAATCCCCAAACTGCCTCGTGCTGGAACAGTGGAAACCTTTAGGAGATGGCACAGTCTGATGCTCAGCAATTTTCTAACTTTAAATTCTAAATATAGAAAACGAAGCCTGAGGCTACCTGTGCTGTGCTCCACCTGATACCAGAGCAGGGATGGCTCTAATTATTGGGGTTTTTTTAAGAGACGTACTCGCAGGTGTGTTAAAATCTCTCCTTTCTGGGTGGAAGTGCAGTCTGCATCTCCACCATTCAGCTAAAACATTTCATGGCTGTGGAAATAACAACTTTCCTCGTGGGCACACACAGGGCATGGTCAGCAATAGCACCAAGATCCCCAGTTTTAGATGGAGCCTGTGAGAAGTTCCTTTCTTTTTTTTTTAGTGATTGTTTTTCCTCATAGATGCAAACGAAAATGCCCTTGCAGTCGTCTGTCATTATCCCCATTGCTCTCTTCGGCCTATCAGGTTGCTGATGTGGATGTTCTTAATGATGGAGTTTAGAGTTTACTGTATTCAAGTCAAAGTCACCAAAGATCTACTTATTAAATTCCTAAGTAAATCTGGTTTATTTTGAACCTGGCAGCCAAAGAGTGAGAGTGCAGAAAGTACAACATCCAGATGAGGGAAAAAAAACCCCATGAGGCAGCTGAAGATGAAGGATCCTAACCTTCCATTTAGCACAGGGAAAGACACCTGTGTCAGAGGTGGATGCTCTCAGGTCTCCCAAAATATTTCTTTCTCCTTCCAGGAGATCCCTTCTCCTTCCAGGAAATTATGGCTGTGCTTGCAGGCAAGGAATTGTTGTTCTCCCCTCCCTCATACCCTCACATCAAGCCCTTTGGTGATACAAGTATGCTTTTTATTTTATATTCTCTAGGGGCTTCATCGTATGTAATGAAAAAGGAGACCAAGAGGAAGGGAGGAGAGGAGATGCTCCAACAAATCTCAGATCTCAGGGCTTCTTGCAGAAATCCAGTGTTAGCAATCCCTAAATTCTCTCTCAATGCCAACTGTGATTGTTTGCTTGAATAGAGTTGGTAAAACAGCAGAATTTGGGAACATTTCTGTGCATAAACTACAGCAACAGTCCAGCTGCTGCTTTTATGTGAAAAATTGTCTAGTTATTTACTTGAAATTGCACAAATTCTAGCCTGGTCCCTTTCTCTTTCCTTTCCTGGCATTCATCTGTCACACTATTTGTCATACAAAGCTGGTCAGAATTAAAATCCATATCCCTTTAGCATCTCAGCGAAGTGTCACTGGCCAGGACTCTTGTTCTGATGGATGATACCAGTGACAGCTGCCAGAAAACACAGTCCAATTGCTCACAGATACCTTGCAGGTGTATGCAGCAACACACGTTGCCTGCAAAGAACCAACCCATGTATTTCTGTTTGTCAGTTTTGCACTTGTATGTTTTATTCTTTAATACGAACCTACTGAATCCAATTTCTCTGGGGTTGGCCATTCAGACATCACTGGTATGATTAATAAAAGCAGAACTGGAATTGACAATGGCTAGATTAAAATGCCAAGCCCAACCATCAGAGGTTATAAATTGGTAAAGATCTATTGACAGAAGTATGCCAAGGGTTTGGTCACTCATGGTTTTAATGCCATTATTTCAGTATCACGTATCTACTGGCAGAACGTTCACCTCCTAAACTTTACTACTGAAATAAAGCTAGAGCTTCATTTTTTTTTAAATTGTGAGCTGATTTTGGATGGGTCATTTTCTATTTTCTTTTTTTCCTATTGGCTAGCCAACTGAATGTACTTGGTTTGCAGTGAGGCTGATTTGTCCTTAATTTTTAAAGCAGAATCAGCCTCCAGAGAGCTTAAATGGTCCTGTGAAACCTTTGACCACGTAGGTCCCATATCTAAGAGTGACCCATCAGGAATAAGTGAATTTGGGAAACAGCTTCCAGTTTCCTGGGAATTAGTATTTTTCATTTGGCTTTGGTCAAAAGGAGACCAATTACTCATTTTTATTGTATTCAGCTAATTGTGAATTTAATGAATCGAACCAGATGACTTTCCAATCAAAACTGTTCTGTCAGAGCATTTCTAACCAGCTTTACTAGAAACAATAAAATTGATGATTCTCAAAATTTATAGCTTTCATCAACAACCTTCTGAAAAAAAAAAAAAAAGTGGAAGAAAACTGTTGAAAAAGAAGAAACATTGGGGTGAAATAGCTGAGGTCAAACTTCAGGGCAGTAGAAGAGACTCCAAACGAGCACAGGTCTCCTGGCTCTGAGTCTGGGGCCAGCCATGTCTCTAATTAGCGGTGTGGATCTCCACTTTGTTCGTGTCAGTGCTATTTACCTACCCAGAGCTGTGACCACACTTCAGGAGTCACATTGAGGTTCCCTTGAAAAGCCAGGTTGTTATTTTATAATTAGCATAGCATATATACAGACCAAAAGCAGGCTGTCTCAGCAATAGATTTAATGCAGCAGCTAAGCCCTGGCAGTCAGGGTACATTTTAAATACACCAAAGCTGTTGATTTAGTCCCTGTTAATTTTAGCTCTGAGGAAGCTGACCACACATCTGCTTCACTGTGCTGCTGTACCCCCAGCAGGTTCTGCTCTTCCTTGTTGATAAATATATCTGCTGTCACCCAATTTTTAGGTTTCCTTTTTGATTTTTTTTTAATCAGTGAATAAATAAACCCAAAATAATATCTTCAGTCAGTACAATATAGGTATCATACATTAAACTACTCCCATCTCTTAAGGTTTCTAACAAAAATAAGGAGGTGTAAAACTATTTCAAGCTAAATTGTGCCTTTTCATGCAGAAGCAGACATCTAACTGTGTCTGACTGGGTGCTTTTTCTCCACATAGAATATTGTTTAATGGATTTCCACTTCTGTTATTTAAACAACTACAGAGCAATCAGGATATGCAGTGAAACAAAGATAATATAATTAAAATAAAATTTATTTGGACTGGATATGCCTGTCATGAAAATGTCATGTTGGAACACAAAAAATTCTGCTCTGCTCTTCCTTTTTTGTCATTATATGGCTGGCTCAAACTTTGGGGAAAAGTCTAGACTAACTCATATTTCTGATAAAATCAAAGCATAGGTTTTTGGCAACTAATTAATACCCATCAGAGGTTTTTTTTATTAAGATAGATTAAATATTATGAAGGGATAGAAGAGCAATTTTGAAGTAAAAGGCACACAGCTTGGTTTGGTAGCAAAGCAATAAAATATTTAAATGGTAGAGAAATAAGTGTTACTTTGAGGTGTGGACTCAAACTTTCCTTACAAAATTTATGCATCTTTCATCACCTATTCATAAAATACTTATAAATAATAAAATCCACACAAAATATTTTTCAGAAACTTCTTTTTTTAATAATTGTGTAGCCTGACTTTTATTGTTTTAAGGTGAAATCGTGGGCCTGAAGGATAGCTTAGCTTGCCTTTTATTTCTTTTCTAGACATGCCAAGAACTTAGTCTAATATTTGTTTTTATTTCCTTTACATACAATATTAATGCAAATGAAGAATGTTTCTGCATGGGAACTGAAGGTACTGGTGTTTACACCAGCATGGGCACGTGCACATGGGAGTAACAAAGCCAGAAAGCTGCCTGGGTCACTTCCAACTGACACAAACTGAGTTATTTCTTATAATATATTTCATTATTTCCCTTGAATTAAATGGTAGGTTAAAAAGGCTTCCTTAACCTTTTAATAAATTTGTTGACAATCAAATACTACTATAAATGAGTTGGGCTTAAATTTGGATTCTACACAAATTAGTTGATGAGAGACATTAAACAGCCCTGACAAGAAAAGTTACGGCATTTTGTATTTGAGAATTAACTTGTCAGTTGTGCAGTAAGAAAAAGCAATATATATATGAAAAAGTAACAGAAAATACATTTCAAGGTTTAAAAGAGTTGAAAAGTAAGCACCAATGCAATGTGTTCTAAATACCAAAAATCACCACCTGCTCTTTTCTTTATTTGTGCTTGGACTATTTTGAAATTTTCTTTTGTAAAACAATTTATTTTTTTTTCCAGTTCTCATTTCAAATTGTGGCAGACTGGAATAAAACTGTGACCCACCTGAGTAGGAGTATTTCTAATACAGGTTTTCAATCTTTGTTTGTAATGCTCATTTAGAATTGTATTGACAAAATAAAGGTTTCTGGCTAAGTATGGATTGGATTTGTGGCCAGAAGAGGTGACTACTAAAACCAGTGAATTTGGTTTGTCAAAGGTGCTTCAGAAGCTTGAAACTCAAATCTAAAATTCAAAGTTAACATGAAAGGGAAGTAATAAATTAGTTATCAAATAAATAAACTTTAGATAATATATTAAACTTTACAAATCTCTAAACAAAAGACCAAGGTGAAACCTTAGCCAGTAACAAAATTCAGTGACATCTATGGAGTATTTCTGATTTATTTGATGACTCAAGCAGAGGGACACACTTCCTAAGACTCCTTCCCAAAGCTCTGTTGGGAAGACAATTAAAAGCACCAGACAGTGATCTGATAACATATTTCACAGATAAGATCCTACTTCAACAGTGTTTGCATTCTTGAACATGATGTAAGAAAACTAATGTCCCTGGCCAGGGAATCTGACTGCAGAACCAAAATACATTTTCAGTAGCTGGAAGAAAAGCAATCCTTTATTTTCCCAGTAAAATGCTATTCCTACTTTTAGATTAAAACCAACTCCTCCGTCTCTGAAGCCCAGAGCTGGGCCGTGCTGTGCTTGGCAGAGCTGTGTGGAGACACCTGAAGCAGAGCTGGAAGAAGTGAACAAGGTTGCTCCATCTGGCCTTCCTACCTAACCCAAGAGGGACAGAGCACCCGACTCCAGGTGCACACAGCGCTTGGTCTGCTTGGTGACAGACACATTTCCTGAAAAAAAGGGTCTGTTTCCATTTATGTGCCTTCCACAGTAAGGGCTTTTCGAATGGGCTTTTGTAATCTTTGTAAAGGACACAGAGAAACACGGAAATAGAGAGTCCAGTATCTAGACCTGCCCCTTGGCCTAAAGCCAGGTCATCTGCTCTTAAGTTTGCACTGAAAGTTGTTTATTAAAGGTCTTTATGAAACCCTGCAATGAGGAAGGCTTCCAGCATTCCCAGGCAAACTATTACTTAGTGCAAACCATCTGAAAAGAAGCTCAAAGTTACAGAACCTAAATTGAAATTCCTCTTAAGAACCTCAAACAGGTGCTTTGGGGAAAAAACAATCTACTTTAATGCTTGGGGAATACTCTTACTTATGAAATCTATATGCACTATGTATACGATTATATAAATCAGTAAGATACATTATCTGGTATTGCAGATGACTCAACCATCAGCCCTTATCTTGGGCTCTCTATTGATTCTGGCCTGCAAACCTTTGCCCATCAACTGCCTCTTCTTTCACACATTGAGTACAATTTCCCAGGAACACACTAATCAGCAAGAGAGCAAGTGGGCAGCATTCAGTATTTCAAACTTGCAGGAAGTTTGTGCAAGCTTTTAGTGGAACCATGGAATTGAAGGAAGAAAGAGTTATCTACTTATTTGTAGATAACTCCCTGCAGGTACGAGAAGCATCGTAGAAAAAGCAGGAAGATTGTTTTAATGGGAATCCAGCAATACAGGAGACTGATGGCATGGACTAGATGAGAGCCAGACAAGTGGCTGCTCTGTAATGAGGCGGCAGATTATTTAAGAAAGGATAAGGCAATGGTAAGAAAACGGGAATAGAATGTGAGCATCTTAGAAATGGATGTTGAACAGCTTGTGCTTGATTAGATTAACAGAAAGAGAACCACAGAGAACTGCTTATAGAAGGCTTATAAATGAAGAAGTAGTGCCAGAAATAAATCTTCTCCTCAATATTTTCTTGAAAGATTAGGGGAGAAATAGAAAAGATTACATTTGTCAAGTATCAGCAAAAGAATACTTTGAGTGATGTAAGTAAAAAAAAAGAAAAGTCTAGATGAAAATTTCATCTGGTGCTTTGATGTTAAGTCCATGTTTTAGTTCTGTAATTCAAAAAAAAAAAAAAATCTGCAAATGTTAGATATAACCAGTGATATTTTCTGCAGTGGTTAGAAAAACAGGTAGTAAGATTACTTGTGGGAATTAAAATTAAAATCTCCATCTATCAGCCAGGCATTACTAGGGGCAATGGTTTCTAAACCATGGGAAGACACCTGAGGCACAGGACAAGACTGAGTCAATCAGCTGGGGTCAATTGTGCTTACTGATAAAGCTTAGAGATGGGAAACTAGGGAAAAAAGCTTTTGCCAGTTTTAGTGTGTGGTATTTTTGTTCTTTTCAATGACAAACTCTTTTGTTGTGACATGTATAACAACATTGCTTTGCAGCACTATTGTACTCACACATTGAAATTACACAGGAGTGATCAGCAAAAAGAAAAATAACTTTTTAAGCTTTACCAGCCCTTAAAATGTGCTGATTTCTAGCTCAGCTAAAGAAATATGTTGTTGGCACAAACACCAGTTTCAAGCTGTTGTTTCACAAGTACTTTAAAATATTTTTTAAAAATTAAGATATGTTTACCTGTTTTGTTAATATATTGACTTAATCCCACTATGACACTGGGCATTTTAGTTCAAAGTCACAAGAAACTACCAAGGAAAGAAAATTTGGTAATATGTAGAGATGATAATAATAAAGCATTGATCTTATATTTCTCTGCTGCTAGCAAAGCAACTTAGCACGCAGAGAGGAACACTAAACTGTACCAATGAAGGTCTCACTGGATATTTTCCATGGCAAGAAGGTGTGAGGGACTGATTTTGGAGAGGTTTCGTTGCACCAAGGAACTCTGCAAATCTAAATGGTCAGGAGGACCACGAGAATTTCAGCACTAGACCATCATTACAAACACAACATTTTTACTCCTGCTATTTGTCCCATCCAGCAAAACTGGAGTAGCCTGGGAAGATCAAAACCGTATTTGCACCAAGACCAGATATTTTCGGAGGCCCCACAGGCTCCAGCACTTCTCTCAGTAGAGATGGATCTTCGAGCCCCCAGTTGTTAACTGGGGACCTTCTATCCTGGCTTCTGATCTGCACTTGTTCACAAACAAATCACAAACTGGAAGATGTTGCTTTGCTTTAAACAGGCATTTTAAATGTGCTTTTAGCTGGTTAAACCTTCTTCATTTTAACAGAACATGGGCTGTTTCAATTTAACTGCTTTAGTCTGTTTGTAGAATTATTTGCCAATCTAATTCTAGCATTGGAGAAATTTTCCTCTAATCTTACAAAATGACCCCCCAAAATTTCATCTTTACCTAGGATAACTAAGTGAGCAGTTTTCTGTTGAAATGCCAGCACCTTTACATCATGAAAGAGAACGTGACTGTGTCCTCGCCCTGCCGTATTTCATGAGGTCACTGCCAGGAGCTGTACAGGCAGTGCAGAGGTAGCACATGGAGTGCTGTTCCTACTCTGTGTATGGGCTCTTAGAGGAACTGGGCCCTCATGAAAGGAGTCTTTGAGGAATTCAATCGTGTTTCGTTTCGCTTGATAACCTTTGACAAAGAAGTTTTTCACAGCAGGACCCTTGTAGAGGTATTGTGGTGAGAACTTTAGTTGTTTTGGCTCCAAGAGAAATGAACTTCAATGACTTTACCGAGCAAACAAATTCTGCATATTTTTTCAAAGCACAGCTCTCACCACTTTGACTTCACGTGGTGCAATAGGTTGAAAAAGTGCACATAAACATTGTGCAATCTGTATCACCTCTTGAGTCATTTAGCAAGTTGCATGGTCAGCAGCTCCTAGAGCCTACTTTGTGCATAATTAACATCAGTAGAGGTTAATTACAGCTGCCCACAAAGCTTCATTACAGTCAAGCAGAGGGTAAAACTGATCACAGAAGTTTAATTATTAAAAAAAAAATATGTTATGTAGTCGACGTGATAATCACCATACAATAGAGTTTATATCTTTTTTTAAAACACACTGTGAAATTTCTGACCTATTTTGCAAACCTTATGTGCAGGGAATTTTATAAAATATGTTGTTAAATCAGGTAGATAGACTCTGAGTGCCTATAATCACTAATAGGAACGCAAGAGGCTGCACAAATAACGCAAAAGAACAGGTCGCTGCTGAGCCTTTATCATCTTAAAAGAAAATTTATCTAAATTTGGTTGTGGTGATGCAGAGGTTTTCATTTCACAATTACCTTTCTCCAAAATGCAGGTGCTGTGCTTTATCTTTTAACCACCTTCTAGCCCTGTTCTTCACCCAAAGCTAGAAGAGTTCAAGATCTTTCTGTTTTTCCCCTGTGTCACATAACTTGGCTCTAAATTTTCCAAAGAAAGTAAAAGATAAATAGTGCTGTGTTCCTTGTTAAATCCTCCTAAAACCCTCTGTACATGGAGCAGGTAACTGTTACTGTGGTAAGCCATTAAAATATCTTCAAACTGAATATAACATTTTATCTCTTCACAGAGAATGAAAGAAAAAAAAAAAAGAGTATGAGATTTAAAAAAATGACTGGAAGGAATCCTTCTTGCAAGCCCTTGAAAGCTGATAAGACTAGAGTGGCTTCTTAGTGCATGTAATTTTTACATGGTTTTAATTGTAACCTAAAGTTTTCAATCAGTCTGTAAAATGACCTGGTTTATCTGGGTGCAGGCATGCAAGGTACCCTGCCAAGGATTTATCACCAAAAAGAAGCAATTCTGTATTTCTACTGAAAGACTTCTTACAATAAAAAGGTGAAATTACGACAGTGCTGCAAGATCCTTCGTATGCTCTTTCCAATTTTTCCTTTGTATCTGTCAGGGCCGCTAACTTCCAACACTGCATTTTGAGAATGTTAGTGGATCCAGAAGAAACAGGCTTGAAATTCTCTGAGGAAAAGGGAAATAACCCTTCAGATGTGCTCAGCCAGACACCCAATTCAAACATCTACCTGCAGCTCAGTGAACTTTGACTTCTGAAGTAATTTAACCGTAAAACAAAAGAGCTAAGAAATATCTCTGTGAAATACTGAAGCAGGTTACTTTGCAACATATGAAATGGAAATACAAAGTAGGAACATTCAGTCAACTGCTACATAGGCCTTATTAAAGAGTGCATAAATTACACATATTTAATAGCAGTGATGCTTAACGATGTGCTTAACAATTACTCCTTCACCTGGACTGATTTCTAAGCTTTTTGTGAAGGTGTTGGTAAAGAAAAAAGCCGAATTCTTTCTTCCTCTCATCAAGGCCAGCAGCTGCCTTGAGCCTGAGTAAGCAGGTTAAGCATAGGTGTTGCCAAGAGAGCCAGGGAATGCTACTGGCCACAGCTTTCTGGTTACTTCTTGCTCATGTAGAAGGTCTGCATTTATCCTCACATATAGACTCTGTATAACACAATTAAAAGAGATTATTCCCTCTTTTTTTTTTTTTCCCCCAGCTTTTGCATTTCACAGCTTAAAGTTGTATAGAGCTGGAGGGAGTTAAACTTTTATGATGAAGAGATTTTACTGTTGGTTGGATAAAGCACACAGGAAAATGTTGGTTTATGTGCTAACAAAATACTGAAAAAAGGGAGTGAAACTAATCTCAGCGATAGAAATGAAATGTTTTTATTCAAGCCTCAAAATTATGAAAACGAAATATTTTTATTCTTGTGAGTTAGTCAGGAGAATGCTTAATAATTAACATTTATACCAAGTATAGAGTATTTTTTTTCCTCTACAAAAGAAAAAAAATTAGAGCATTACGGAATTGCACTTTTTCCATGATGGGAAACATAATAGGGATTTGGTTCTCTTCTTTTACTCTTTCTGCATTCTTCTAATCTATTGGAGCTTATTTGATGGGAAAAAAAGCAGATTTATTCCACAGCATATGGAATCTAGAATGTAATTAACTGGCAAAATTGACACATTGTATAGGGCACAGAAACAACCAACAAAACTGTTAACAATTGCTAAGAAAATTCCTAACATAAGCAAATGTGTCATCAAGAAAAAGAAGGATTTGCTTTTTTATGAGGTACCATTTGTTATTTTGGCTTCCATATTTTAGTTATTAGTTGTGTGCTACGTTCACATGGCAGGTCTAGTTCCCTGTCCTTCTGGTTACTCTTCTCCTATCCTGGAAAATATCAGAAAACCTCATTTCAAAGAATGACTTTCCTCTGTGGTGCTTCTCGCTGTCACTGACACTCTGCAATTTAATTATCACTTGCTAATAAAAAAGAAATCCAGGAAAAAAGTAAACCAGAAGAACAGTAAAAACCAATACTCCAAAGAAAGTTTTTGCAGCACAAGACAAAACAAGTGGTAGAGCTCTGTGACGTTTACTGGAAACTCTAATATTGCTTCTGGCTAAGTGGAAGGAACCCAGATAGCAAAGTGAATAGAGGCAACCCAAAAGTCTTAAAGTAAATTAGGCAACACGGGGTTAGAAGGCTACAAAGAATTTCTAATAAAAATAAAGAGGAAACTGTAGCACTGGTTATTTTTGCAAGGAAATAGAGATCTGTGTATATTTTTAAAAATAAAGAAAATATCTTCTTAAAATAAAGAAAAATAGCCTGTCAAATATTGTTCAAATACACTTTAACCCCAAATACATTGTGTTACCTGAGGTATTCAAGCACTGAAAAGAGCATTTTGTGGGTTTAGGCTTGGATAGTCCCAGCCCTTTCAGTGGGTCTTTAAGGCATGGCTGGCTCAGACATCTGCTTGGCTGGGGGCCCTAATGAGTTAGTCAAGCAATTCCTGGTGGCTGCAGTTCAAAAAAGGACAAAAGCGGGTATTAAACCTTGGCTCGTTTTAAAACAGTTTAAGGAAATTAAGGTCAAATACAGTACTTAAAATCCTCAGTGGAGAGCCACGGGAAACACAGGGGTAATCAGTTACGTGGATATGTTCACATCTCCTGGAGGGTCACCCCAGCCTTGTGTGACCCAGAGCTCGACAAGGCAGCTCCTGCCCAGAGTGTGGCAGGTCCAGCTGGGGATGCGCCTGCCTGGACGGCCCAGGCCGGTTTGCTCAGGTAGGGGCTGCTCAGAGAAACCAAATCTGGAGGCGGGAGCAGTGGAGCGTGGAGTGTGACACTCCCTGGAGCGCTGGGGGCACGTTCACCAAAGCACATCCGTAGTAAGCCAGATGGACACATGCTATGGATGGTACGGCATGGGATTCATGCTCAACTGCCAGCGCTTGCTAACTTACCTAATGCTGAAGTCAGTAAGCAGCTAGCACCTCATTTAACATCTCTTGCAACTGATATTTATTTCTTTCTCTCCCCCAGCCACCCATCCGTGCAGCTTTTACTATCTGCTATTACGTATTTTTTTTATAATACTGTGTTTTTAAAAAATAGTTGTCAAACACACACACAAAAGGCAAACCCCGTGGGCAAAGTGGTAATAAAATAAAAATCGATCTAAATAGAACTTAATTCTACAAAATCAGTTTTGTTCCACTGCATTTAGCAGGCTGACATGAAAGAAACCGTGGTTTATAATTAAAAAGGAGATCTAATGGAAATTGAAAAGCAACTTAAATTTCCATCAAAAGGGAGGGGAACTATTTTCAGATGTGAAATTTTTTCTTTTATTTCTATCATTAAATAGGAGACATTTAATAGGATAGTTTGTGTAATGACCAAGGTTATTTGGAACACAAAAAATGCATAAAACCCATGCATGGCCTGCCATGAAGAACATGATAATGTGCTTTTCAGTTCTTATCAGATTGCAGCTGTCTAAATGAGCAACACTTTGAGACACTGTGTGATGGATCATGATATTTGGAGGAAAAGTGAACACATACAACTAAAAACTTTTGAAATTTTATAGGAGTGTTCGGTGAACAAAGGGCATTTATGGAATTACAGAATTTTGAGAATTACAGGGTATAAAGCTGGAGAAAACACCACAGATTGTACGTGTGAACTCACAGGAAAGTCATAGAAATGGATACAAACTCATCCAACACTTGAGTCATTTGGGACTCCTCAGCATTTCATTCTACCTCTGTCAGGGACTGACAAAAATCTTGTCATTCTTCTATTGACTAAAAGCACCAGCAGCTGTGCTTTGGTGTGTTCTCTGAAGAGAGGACAGCCAGCAAATCTCTGGGTAACAGGGCAGGAGGGCAGCAGGGTACAGTGGAAGGAGATGAGGTTTTAGGAAAGAAAAAAAGGAAAAGCTATATTGAAAAAAATTGCCAAAAAATTCGCATCACTGTTGCCACCAGGGATGCACATGTGGCTGCAGAAACACTGAGATTTTCTCATGGCACAGTGATAAGATCCCACCCAGAGGGATTGGAACACCTCAGTCCCCAGAGGAAAAAAAAAAAAAAAAATCTATAAGAAGGACTGCAGTGGTTCATATCAGTTTAACCTTATGCAAACTTTCTTTCCCTGTTACAATGACAGTGTTTGCTGCTTCCCCTCCCCTCTACCCTAGGCAAACTGGTAAGATTCCCTCCTTGCTGGAAGGCTGTCACAAGACATCCCCATTACTGGTGGCTGGACAGCACAACACTACCCAAATTTTGTGAACTATAATAATGAGCATGATCTTGGAGCCTTCAATGGCTTCTACATATCTCATTAAAAATCTTTATTTGCTTTTATGTGAATTTTTCGTGGTCTTGTACAATGACTTGTATTTTTCAGTGACACAGCTCTACCTGCCCACTACAGGCATTTCAAGCCTGTTCCAAAAGTACTGATAGTGAGAGAATCACACCCCTTGAAATCGTGGCATTTTCTGTCTGGTTTTCTTTCCTGTTCATAATTTTTCTGAAAAACAACAAACCAACAAAAAAACCAACCAAACAGAAAACACAACCAAACAAATACTGGTACCTTACTCCTCTTGAAAAGAATATTGACCTTCATTTGACTTTTTGTCCGAAAAAATTTTCCTTATGAAGTCATGATAGAGGAAGAACTACTAATTTCCTGGAGGGATGCAGCACACATTTTGCAGATGAGCTTGACTGCGTAGGGGAAGAAGCCTTCAGTTTTAGATAAATAGTAACATTTTCCAGCAAGATGATTTAAAAGCCAATTGTTATATTTTTTTCCACTTTTTTTTGTTCACAGTCACAGTGTTCTAAACCTATTACTGGACTTGGCTATGAAGTTTTACAGTTCCCACTCACAGGATTCACAGGAACAAAAATTCCTTGCATTCAGAAAATGAAAATGCTAATTTCTAGTTTCAGAGCTGCTCCCCCAAACTCTCCACATGCCCTCCAGAGCAGGAGTCAAGTGACTTATGAGCTTCTTATTCCTGAGAGTTAAGCTTTAAGCATTCAGCAAAATAAACCCTATCGCAAAAATTATGAAACAAAAAGACCATACAGCTCTTCTTGTGCCTCTTCACAGCCCCACAGGAGGTCACTCAGATCACACCCTACAGCTTCACCATCATCTCCCTTCATTTACTTTTTATCTAATTCTCCTTCTTCTGTCTTGGCACTTATCATCATAATTGCCTTGCAATGAATTTTGACAGCGCCTGTGAATATGGGGAATATGGGCAGTGGAGTGGCTGCTACAGGCCTAAAATCTCAGAGGCTGCCACCCTAAAATATTGTGCAAAACGAGAGAGGAAACTCTGTTTTGCAGCAGAGAACCTCAAGCTAGCAGGTGGTTTATCTATCAGTAATTTTTTTTTGGTTTTACCCCTGGGTTTCTGGCTGTGCTCGTTTGTCATCCCACATTATTTATAACCTTGCAGTTTGATGCACAGTGTAGAATTACTGTTCAGATTTGCCTATTGGAAAAATTTAAGGCATGTGGTCTGTGACATCTTCCTGAGGAAGCAGCAGAATTAAATAAATGAAAAGCGATGCAACGCTTTTTATAGCGTTTAATTGGTAATTGGATGTTCTAGGAGTAAACAACTGTTAAATAATATTGATGAAAGGTCTGTCAAAAGATGAATACATTGTCTGATAAGCAAATATGTGGGCAAATATCTCAATTGCTCCAGTCGAGCCAGACACGCTGCATCTGAGTAATTCCTAAACCTGGTCTTTTAAATTGAGCTGGGCTGGTTTCCAGACAAGAGCAAATCTATCCTCTGGGCTGTGCAGCTAAAGACCTCAGTGCAGAGCTGGGATCGTTGTTCCTTCTGTGATTTCCCATTCTTTCAAATCCTGACGTTTTATGTTGCAACACCGGTTTTGTTGCTGTTACTTTAATCCCCCAGGTACAGATTTAGATAGCCAAATTTAGAAAGCAGTGGAATAACTAAACTACTGTACAAGGGTTTGCTTCATCACTACAGATGAGGATCCCAGCTCTCCAAAGCTTCACATGTGGGATACATCCTTGCAGGACTTGGGACTTGCCCTGCAAATAGTTGCAGGATTTAAGCATATGGTTTATCTATGACTAAGTGAAATTTCTTAGTCTGCTGGCAAAATTAAATATTTACGATGATCAGTGCCTTTAATGAAGAAGAAAGAATTAAAATCTGATTTTGAAAGACATAAACCAGCAAGAATGTGATAACACCCAAGTAGGGTTTTTTTCCTTCTAAGCCAACGTGATATTATTTGAATAAACACACACAGGTATCTATTACACTTAAAAACACTTCTTAATATTGCTGGTAGTATTTTTTGGCATTTTTTAAACATAAAATAAACATTAATGTAGTCTATAAATAGTAATTTCAGTACTTGTTTCTCTTGATAAAATTAGCAGATCTAGCAAGAAAAAAAAAAACCAAAACACAAAAATCTGGACTAAACATGTTCTTGTGCTTGTATCCTTGGAAAGTTTTGCAGGACCCAAGTGGCTTTACTCTTCACTATTAGAATTGACTTAGATATTTAATGTCTGGATGTCACACACTTTCAGGAAGAGTTAATATTCTACCCAAAAATACATGCAATTCTAATATTTCCTTTATCACTCTTTACATCACAGCAACATACCAGCAAGACAACATCCAGCTGGGATGCAAAATCATCTTTTCTTCTCTTTATTTCTAAGATTGGAATTAATCCCTGCATTAGATACTGACAGAATTTATTTGGGGGATTAAATTTGCTCAAAGCCTTTGTTCATAGGAAATTCAGCTTGTGATACAGACATGACACTGAGAATTATCATAAGCTAATAAAAAGACAGAGATAATAAGGTCCAAATCAGTAAAAACCAAATTTCAAAGGTAAAATTCCCTCTGCCTGCAAATTTTCCTTTTCTCTCCCCTTTTCCCTCGTACCCTTTCTGCTCTTCTTTTGGATTCAAACTCATTCTTTCACCACGTTATTTCAAGGAGTCGATGAAAACCTGATAACCCCCCTTTGGTAAGGAGGCGGAAGAACTAATTGCTTTTTGTTCACTATCTTGGCTGATGGGTGAGAAACTAAAACCCAATTCATCCAGTAATTGCCACGTTCATGAAAAACAGCATCAAAGCCTTGATGCGTTTTACTGTTGTCTCTTGGGAAGGCTCATGTCTAATTCTTATGCTGATATGGCTCATAATATAGTCCTCTGACTCTTCTATTTGCTCCTGCAATTACAAGGTTTCTTATTCCATTGTGCATATTCCTCTGAACTAAGATTAGCTTAACTGAGCTCCCTTTGAAAACCTGCCCACCCATCAAATGCATCAGGGCCTAATGCATTCTGCAGCCACGCAAAATCAATGAACAGCACAATTTTCTGCTTCCTGCAATGATCAATAGGATTCACATAATGGGTGGAAAATTTTTAATCATGACAGCCCGGCATCTAGCTGGCATAAATCCTCCCTGCATTATAACCTCTCCATTTCCCACTAGTGCAAATTTGCAGGTATTGAATAATATTTATGTAGCAGATCCATTATGAAAAGCAATACAATTAGAACTTCACACTTCACTGATGATAGGTTGAGATCCCAGAGGCCTGTTTCCTACACAAGGTACTGGCTTCCATATTCCAAAGGCAAAATCCTTTTTTCCTCCTGAAACTATGATTTTTGCTAAAATTATACTTTCCTGGATGGAGTCTGACACAGTTGAGGAAAACGTGAACTCAGGTTGACCATAGCTAAGAACTAGTACAGTTCAATGGGAAAATAATCTACCTCCAAGTGAACATTTCCTGTCTCTGATGTAGCTTGCTCTTCCCACCTCTGTCCTGGCTCAACTCATGGAGATGCAAAAGTCTCTCCCTGGGCCATTTATTCTCTGAAAACCCACCAGGGTAGAGGAAAATCCACTGGGACTGCCCTCACTGACGGTGTGACCTGAGGCACACTTGCTTTTTATAGGCTATAGACAGTTCCTGCTGATATTTGGGAGCGAGACAAAGGTGTACCTCTCCTCTGACTTTCTTTAATGAGAGTTGGCAAATACAGACAGGACTGCAGTGTTAAACATTCTACCACAATCGTATGTGAGTTGTAATTCAGTGTTTTTTCAGGAAAAAGAAACTTACTCTGTGAAAACACAAATAAGACTTGGGTGCCTTGAAAAAGTTTATTATCTTTAAACATATCTTAACATTATCTATGTCAAGATATGCCAGTGCCTTTTACAGCTCTTTGAGTCTACAAGTCTCAGGACTTGCTGTTAATTGGAGTAGAGAGGAATGTCTGTGGTGCAAAGGCTCGAGAGGATGAAACAGCGGCTGAACTCCTGCCTGAGACATAACCCACCCCTCTGCCTGGTGACACACCTTGTGGGCCCCACAAATGACAGCAAGTTATCTATTATAGACGATAGTTGTGCAAATCTTTACAGTCGTGTTCTAGGAATGGATTTAATTCTCACCACTTTTCCTTATGTTGTAAACACAACCATACACATGGGTTAGTGCCAAGACTTTTTTTTTTTGTCCTTTCCAGAGTGTCACAAGAATATCTTTATGACTCCTTACGCTCAGTGAGTCAGAATAATGATTCCCTGTGCCTTTAATTTAGTGCAGAGCAGGTTTCACTGGCTACAAACAGAAGTGCCAACCAAATGTGAATCGCTCAAAACTTACACTGGTAAATAATATTCCAAGAAGTCAAAACATTGTGTCACTGCTCAGGTCTGACACTTGCTTCTGTCATAAAAATGAGAAACTGACAGGGGACAGCACAGTTTTAGACCATTCTTATAATAATCACAGAAATACAACTGAGAAAAGTAAAGGGTATGTGACAAGCACCACAATACCCCACTTTCACACCTATAAATGGCTACATATCTGAAGAGGTTTAGAAAGAAAGATTCTTTCTCTCTGATTTTTGTAAGATTTTTCTAAAGGACAAAGTATTAATTTTCAAGTTACAGTGAAGACACATGAATTTAATTACTCAATATAGATATAGGGTTATAGAATGAGCCTATCAAATATCTACAGAGGGCATAAGGGTTTTTTCATATTATGTTTTAACATCAGTTTGGGGAAAGAAAAGAGAAACTTAGTGGTGGGTTCTGTTATTACTTCTAAATTCTCAGACAGAATCTGGGATGAGAATTGAAAATCCTCAGAGCCTCTTTAATCAGAACACACTCTTTAATCAGAATCACAACTTTGCAAGTTTAAAGTCTTTCCTGTAAGTAAACGTACTTCCTGGCCAATGGTCTATATTTGAAACTGGTAATTCAGTGCTAGCTGTTGGCAGACAGCAGGGGAAGGAGAACCTGACTGAGCCACGTCTCTGGAATGGGCACAGATGAGGGCTACATGGCCACTGAAATCCATCAGGAATTAAACATGCAGCTTTTCAAACCGATATAGTAAAGTCAGATTCCTGCACACTGAATCGGCTGCTTGTCAGTAGACAACACATTTGCTGACGGTGACAAAACTTTCCAACAGTTTTAACTAATAAGCTAAATAAGAAATGGGCAAGACCAACACCATTTATATTGAAGGTTTTAAGTTCTGCCCGCTGTCAATTACTACGCTGTGTCGATACTGGACATTGTTACAAAGGACATATAACTAACAGCACTTACAGATTTATATGCCCTTTGCAACAATGTCCAATATCAGCTTCGCATCCTGTTACTATTTAGCTCACTAAATTATTCATGCACCCATGAACATGCACAAATAGGTACACACAGACATATATATGTAGTTGTCTGGGCAAAAAACATACTAAAAATTATACTTCTTCCTGTTGAATTTGCTGTGTAAGCTTTGTAATGCACCAGTTTCCTCTTACTATCAAGAAAAAAAAGCAATTGCAATGCTAGTTTAAAAAAAAAAAAAAAAAAAAAAAAGGCTAGATTAATATGTTAAAATACAATGCCAGAATCATTTCTTCCCTCCATGCTCCAAGTAATCAAAATGTTTCACCCTCTTTTATGCTGCACATTAATTGAGGTTCCATCAGAGCTGGAGAGCCGCAGTCTAGACAATATAAAACACCACACAGAAATGACAGTGCCTGCTGAAAAGGCTTTATGTTCTGGTAGTCCTTTTTGTCATTATAACTAATTATGTAGGACCAAATAAGCCTGCAGTATTAACTCAGCACTCAGGGGTTCCCAGAAATGGATGCTCCCTGTGATGCTGTGGATATTAGAAAATGCAGTTTCACAGTTTTGTTGTCAGCAGGGTCATGTGGTCTATTAAGTACTGTCAAGTAGGAGAATGGAAGGGAAAAAGAAAAGGAAGTTTTAGTGGCGTAGCTTGGCTCTCACTAGAACTTTCCACTGCTCTTTCATTTTTATTATGATTTATTCCTGGGAATTACATATGGACAAAAAGAAATTTCACTGTCTACAGCCAGCAAGCTCAGTGAGATGTTTACAGCCAATCTTAATAGACCAGGGGAAGGGAGGAGTTCTTTTAGGGAAGAGAAATTGTCTCATGACCACTACCCAATATGAAATTTTAAAAAATTGGAATAAGTAGTTTAAAAAAAAAAAAAATCTTTTTTGGGGAAAAAAAGGGAGTATTCAATATTTTCTATTCATGTTTTTTCAACTTACTCTAAGAGCCTTGGTAACCAAATTGAATTGTTATTGGTGATACTTGCTATTAAATGTCAAAAATCATGTTCATTCTCAGTAAGACTCACTAATAATCTGGAAGAAAACCTGTTTCTCTTGATGGCATATCCGTAAGGTAATGGCAATTGTACTGAGTGTTAAATCCTTGCTTACAGCGTTGCGAATTTCCAGTTTCCTTTTCCTATTCCATTTAGCAGATGAAACTGGGCTTTCACTTGCCTTGTGAACTTTTGAAAAGTGAGAAGCTGCAGAAGAAATCCACAGCTACACCAAGGTTATGTTTGATGCATAATACAGAGATATATATGTTTGTAAATCAGATCAGTTTGCTATAGAAGCTACTAAGAGTAAACTCTGGCACTCCATTATTTTCATGCCCATTTTTGGGGAAGAAGAGGTCATCTGCTGCCACGAGTGAAAAATCATGTAAGCCTACAAAGAGCCCTGCTAACATGGCTGGGCTCTGTTCACACTGGTTCCATGTATTTCGAATCAAGCAGGCAAAGACATTTGTTTGAGGTTAAAGAACATGCACGCCCCAATTCTGAGACAAGAAGGGGACAGTAAATGCCTTTGTTCCTTGGTTAACTACAGTTTTGTGGCAGACCTACCATTTCCTCAATTGCAGCGTGGTTTTGCCCCCCTGTGACTTACACCCACATTCTGTTCCCTTGTACATCTGCAGTGCCAGTTTCTGTTCTCCTTGCTGAGCATCCCTCTTTCCTCTGGCATCTGCCCTTACTCAACAAGTCAGTCATAACTGTTTCTAGGAAATCATGGTAATGCTGAGGGGAACACTGTTGGAATAAACAAGCTGAGGTTCAGACTGGTGAGCAGAGCCAGGAGATGATTGTTCAGCTCTGGCATTTTACATTTTCATACACTAGCAAAGCATCTATAAATAGCCTTTGAGGAACATAAACACTTTAGTATAATGGGATTCATGTTTAATATGGGCAATGACTTCCCTTCCCTTAGGATCACAATTAAAATGTTTAGACAAAATTAAACTGCTTCTTGGGAAGATACAATGATGCAGAGCATAATATTTAAACAAACTCCCAGAGCCTGACAGAAAATGGTCCTTTGCAATCAAGCTCTAAAAGAGGAGGCAACATAGTTGTTCATTATAGTTACATGTGCTGATAAAATACGGCACTTGAGCATCAGTACCACAGAAGCTTATAGAAAAGAGGAATTCCTAGAGAAAATTACGTTACTCGTTTCTGAAAAACAAGTCTGGGACATGTTTTCATTATTAACCAACACCATGTTATCAGCCAACCAGCTTTGGCTAAACAAATTTTCATGTAGAGAGTAGTTTGATAGAAATTGCTGCCTACCTATTCTTTGAAAGCAACAGGTTTTAATCACAGCATTCTCTGTCCTCGCAAGATCCTTGGCTCTGGCTGCAAAGCTCTTGTGTGGAGCTCAAAAAATGGAGGAAGGATAATTGTACAACACTTCTATGAAGCTCCAGTTAATCCAGGAGCTAATCAGGGATGGTTTAGCCCTTGGCACAAACGGGAAAATCTCTGGGCAGCTCTCACTTGTATCCTTTTCCAATCCTTAACAGCAGCTTGTTAGCACGTATCCAAATTCAGACAATATTCTAGGATGCCAACTAGGAGATGTTTTTCTCCTTGCTACCCCTGCATTTAGGAAGTTTAGGAGAGGGTGTTACAACAGAGCTTTCTTCAGAATCCCTTTTATTCCAGGAGATGGTAATGACAAGGACAAATCCCCAAATCCATTAGATAGTCAAGTCAAAATGAACTATGTTGGAGCAACTCAAAAGTTTATAGTTTCCATGTCTTACTTGGAAGCACCTGCTATTTAGTCACAAAAGATATTTACTATTCAACTTTTGCTATTACTTTAGTTTTAGGCTTGCTGTTCTGTTCACTCTAAAGTACACTTTCTCTTTACTGCTAGAAGGATTAAATTTTTACACTTCATTGCAGCCCAAGTGTGCAACAATTTATGATTGCTGAGAACATAATCATGCTAAGGATTAGGTTCTCAGAGAAATTCACACCATTCTAAATTCTGAGTTTTGTCTATGCCCCTGCCAAAACCTAATGAGAAGAGGAAACAGACAAAACAAGTGGAGATATTTCTGATTTACCAGAGCTTTTTAATCTAAGTACCATGCTGAAAAACTTTAGTATTTGTACTATAAACAAAGGACTTTGGGAGTTGTTGATTTCTTCTGCTAATATTGCCATTCTGTCAAAATCTATACTGCCCTGGAGATATATATTAACCACTCAACTGAAATCTGTGATTCTGTAATGCTTTTCTGTTTCCACTAATCTTGGCTTCAGTCCTTTCCTGCTGTGTGTAACCTGTCATTATGTATCTGAGGTCTCTGTCACTACGTATCCCTCTCTAATTGATCTGTAGGGCCGTGGTGAGGTACATTCCCAACGCCAGCTTCTGATTGACGGCCACGTGCACCGACCATGTCGACCTCAGCTCAATTCCCTTCCCAGTCCTTAAATGTCAGAATGCTCACAGCATTCTGGAGCCTTCCATTAGAACTAGAAGCTGGTGTTTCCTCTCTCGCACACGTCAGCTGCGTTAGCTTCTTGCAGAGCTGTCGTGACACCACCACCACGCTGGGGGAAGGGTGGTGCAGCTCGAAACCTGAGATCAGGCACAGCTTCCCACTCCACGTGCTTGCAGAGCTCTATCGATCCTCCAGCCCCCCCTCTGCACCCCGCCCTGTGGCACAATCAGCATCGATAAGATCAGTGGAAACAGAGCCCATGTCAAGCTCGGCTGTGTTCAGCCTGGTATGAATATTCTGCTCGTTATAATTCATCGTGATCCTTCACATCTGATTTATGCTGGCACCGTGCCCCTGTGGCCAGAGGGGAACTCCTGTGCTGCCATCTAGGAAGGGCTCAGTGGTCTCAGAGTGCTTGATCCAGCACATCAAACCCTCTCATGTCCTTGCATTAAATCTTCAAAAGGGCAGCATTTTAAACTGTGATATTGTGGAGACACTTTTATCTTTGCATTGTTTTACGAGCCTTAGCTAAATTTCCTTGCCTGAATTGGCCTTTAAAATACCTGCTGGAATATATCACAACTTTTCTTACAGCCCACCCTCCCCAAAAAAACCCACAAAACAACCCCAAAAAAAAAACCCCAGCAAGATCCAGCTGCTTCAGATTTCTTGAGTCACTTAAAAGCCATAGAACTTTTTTTCTTCTTAATACGTAAAACTGAAAATTCTGTTGTATCTATGAAGGTAAGAGGCAATAAATATTAAAACTAGTATGTCAAGAGATCCCTACCTAAAAATACTGAAGAACCATTAAAAGTAATGAAACTTCAGTCTTTTTAACAGAAAAGAAAGAATTCTGTGTGGTTAATAGTGACAGCCTAAATTGTGAATCCCAAAGAAAGTCACGTGCTCAGTGGAACCCTGCAGGTTGCTCAGAACTCAGTTCAGGTGGTCACTGGGTACACAACTTCCCCAGGGCTACCGAGTATCCCTGAAGTCCTGCGACCATCCAGGTTTGATGAACCAAGATTCAGGGATTTCAGAGCACAGATCTGGGACAGCAGGAGCAGAGGTAAATTTCAGACCAGCATCGCTGTGAGTTGTAGGTGTAACCTGTCTGATCTGACCACTGTTATCAATTTTATATCCAATACACAAGCACATGAGCTACCAGTCGCTCCCAAAGCGCTCCCTGACAGCAGCACACACTGACACATCGATTCCAGGGCTGTTTTGTGAGGTACAAGGTAAATACTGACAGAGCCTGTAAAGATAGTATTTTCTGGGTTTTCTACCATGAGTTTCCTCTGGAAACTCTTTGTGTAAGCCTTGTGGTAGGAATCTACTGCTTACAAAATTCCTAAACATGCAGTGAAAACGACAGGCTGTTTATTATAAAAAGCATAAAATACGAAACTGAGGGGGATCCTCCAGAAACCACAGCTTCCATGATGCTTCAATTTTTTATGATACTTCAAAAATAATACAGGTGCTCTCCTATAAATCTTTATGAAGTGACAGTAAAGATTTTGTGGAACTATTGTAAGACTGGTCAAATACTTTTCTAATTAAAGAAGAAATGTTATTTTGGCAATCATTTAACCTAAAAATGTATACAGTGCCTGTATAATTTCTTTTATTATAAAAATGCAGTTTTATATGCTAAATAAGACAAATAAGCTAAATAAGCTAACAAGGAACTCGCAGGCATGTAAAATGAAATTAAGTGTTTTGCTGCAATGAAATTAGTACTTTTTTTCAAGCAAGGTCTGCAAAAAAGAATGGTGTCTCTTCAGAAGTTGATTTTACTGTAAAGATTGCATCTGTCTTTGGTCATCCATGATGTTCTCGTGAACTAAACAGGCACATTGGTCTCTACAGGCTACATTCTTAAACAAAAAATACACAAGTCTACTTTCAAACAGCTTGGATTCTTTATGAACATAATAAAATAGGTTACTAAAATCTGACCAAACCCAAGAGTCACATACTGTAAAAACATCATTTTACTAGATTACAGGAAATACCTTTTCCAATATTACTATAAAATTTAAGATGAAATTAATATTTGATCAGGGGTCAGCCTAAGGCTGGGACTGACCACAGTGTTGCTAAGTCAGAGCTGGGATGAGGGTCTGCTGAAACTGTGTGACCCACTGGTGCATGGATTGCCTCATTGCACCATCTACCTTGTTTCAAACAGAAGGGAAAAGAAAAATTGAAAAGCAGGGCCCAGGGAAGGTAAAATGGTTTTCTAAAAGGACTAAACTGTGACTGTCAAATGTATTAATATTTCCTAACATTGCTTCTCCAAATTAGCAACAGTGTTTTGTTGCTACAGGGACAGAATGCAGTTGGGAACCCCAGAGAAGGTGAGAGACACAAAGGAAGGTGAGTTATTGCAGGAGCAAAGAGCCCAGAGGTGTCACAGTTATACGAGAGGATGGAAGGAATGCACAAAATTCCTCCATAAAGATGTGTGCAGTGCTGTGTCAGGATTGGCAAACAGCTGTGTTAAAACATTTCTCCCAAGCTGGGGGTTACACACCTCACTGTGTCAGGACCACAGCACTCAGTGTTCAGAAGATGGAACCCACAGTGATATGTAACATGACTTAGTAGGTGTGGATTTGACAGGAATAAAGTTAAAAATAAACAGGGCTTCAGAAAGGACTGTTGTTAACATAATATTTAAGAAATACTACAAAGTTCTTACAGAAAATACTGGACTAATGTTTTGGAATGAGTCACTACAGTCTGTCGAGTAACTAAAGCGTGTTTTCATAACAGCCCCCAGATGACATAGTCATTTTTAAAAAGTCAGTGCACATATTTGGGTGAGGAGCAATCATAGCTCCAAAGGGTGTATTATTGTTTTCTGAGGAAGTAGAAATATCATGTTTTTTTTATTCAATCTTATGTTCTACAAGAGTGACTCTCCTTTCAATAGCCGAATTTCAAAGGAAAAGGAACTTTCTTTGGCTTGTTGGATGCCTCTCAACCCTCCAAAAGGAAGGCAAGTCTACCTAATTGTGAATCATTAAACCATGGTTTGCACTTTTTCTAAATGGTCACACCACACCTAAAAGCTCTGGGTCTGATTTTGTTCTTTACCTGCTCCTTGCAAAAAATTAGGCCAAAATTGTCTCTAAAAGCTGTAGTGCTGATCTACATCCTGTGATCTTGCCTGTAACCTTGAAGATAGGTGAGGAAACTGAAAACTGTCTTGAGGTGGTCAGCAGAAATATCTCCTATTAGAGAGGAATAAATGCAGATGGGCCCTCGCTTCAGAAACAGCAATACCAGTGATGGAATCAATCTGCTCCTGTAGCCACATGTCATTTCAAAACTCCAACTGCTTGTGCTAGCTGGAGAGCAAAGAGACAACTCTGATTCTGTGGAGGACTGAGCTGAGAGTCAGAAGGGTCTTCTGCTTCCTCCATGCTTGTCCAAAGTCAAACTCTGGCAGAAGGCACAGTCTAAACCTGTCACAGCCTCCAGGTGCAAAGGGAATGAAATAACACCAGATAAAATGTAACATGGGCCATAAATACAGTCCTCACATAAAATTTTAAGGAGTGCAGAATAACACCACCAGGGGAGACTGAAGAAGAAAAGTTAAACTGCATATAGAACGAGTAACAGAGTATGGATAAAAATGCTAAAATTGTACTACATAAGAAAAGTTGGTACATATTTAATATTTTGTTTCTCAAGGTCAGAGGTGTTACAAATCAAACTGAAGAACCCTTTCAATAGATAAATATTACAAAACTCAACTATTATTTTTTAAAGGCAGGATTTATTTAATTCTGTTATTAAAACATTAATAGTGCTGTTTACTTTGTGTAAACTTTGCTCTGTTTGCACTAGCATAGATTCATAAGGATATACACTTTAATCTCGCAGTGATTGCACTTCATATTACAGCTACTCAGCTGCAAAGCCACAGCTTTGTTAGTTGTTTTTCAGCCAGAGAATATTCTGTGCCAAATCTAGTAATGCAAATGTATAAGAATGGAATTTTAGTTCACAGGAAAACTCTTCAAACTACAAAACATAGTAAGTGTAGTTTTCAGGCAAGTGTTGACCCTGTGTTTTCTTCACATACTTCAGAGAGAAATTTCTCTGTCTTTAAATCAGCCTGAAAGTACTTCTATTATCTGGGCATTACTCTGACTACTGCATTCCCTATCACTCCTTGAGTTTATAACCTGACTGGTCCTTTGTTTCAGCTGATGAATTTCAAGCAATGAAGTGTAATTTCGTTTGACATCCGGGCTATCTGTAGCCAAGCACCACCCCACAGAATTCTGTAGGACAGATTGTGTGTTGATATAAACAAAGGTGATGATTGATTAGAAAGGCTGCAAACGCTGCTCTTATTTAGAGTTCCCTAGAAAGGGGATGTGAGAGTCATAGCTGTATCCAAAGCACTTTTTGAGCTATGTTCTCTGTCCTGCAGCAATTGTGAAATCATTTCTGTTCAAGTGCACATCCAAGGAACTGGGGTTTTTTTGTTTGGTTGGTTGGGTTTTTTCTCTTTTTTTTTTTGTTAATTTCTGTTTCAGGCAGCATCACAAAAAGTGAGTGATGTTAGGCCCATGACTGCTGTACTACAGATTTTCTAGAGAGGATAGTCCTAGGAGGGCAAGAGACATATGGGGGTGATTTTCTAATTGGTTAAATAGGATCAAGGATTTAGGCAGAAAAAAACAGATGCTTTTCCCCATCACTGGCATCCTAAACAACCTTAGACAAGTCAGTTAAGTCATATGTATGCTGCAGAGTCAAGAGAGGAAGTGCAAGTCCTATCAACCAAGCTTGTCCCTTCCATATTGTCAACTTTAACTTACTCTCTGCAGCAAGAATGCACTGTGGTGATGAAATATCTCTCCATCACTTGCTACACTGAATCTAATGGATTTTTTTCCTCTCTAGGAAAGTTATTAGACATCCTGCTATATTTGTTGACAACTTAGATACAAGTATATCCAAGTCTTTTTGTCCTCATATATGTGAGGACAAATTCAAATAAACAACCAAATATAATGACTCAAAACCAAAAAACTAACCCACAAAAAAAACCCCAAATGTAACAACTCAAAAAAATGGAGACAGTGAAGGTGGCCTAGGCTTTGATCCTTGAAAGCCTCATAAGTCAGGACTTTTTTTCCAATGCAGATCTTCATGTTAGGAAAGGAGCATAAACGTTCCCTTCTTGTGTGTCTCTTCCCCACCTGTCATACACTTGTACAGACCTTAAATTCTCTGTGTAACTGCAGCAAGACACTGCTTTTGATTCAGACTTCTGGGTTTTATCTAGCACAAATGAAAATTGGGAAGATTAATATACTTTCCACGGGATCAGGGAGCTGAAGACCGGAAAGAAGCCATAACAAAAGTATGCAGGAAGAATGTTTGCTTATTTTATTATTTTCTGAGGGTTGCTACTCTCCTCCCTTCCACTCCATCAGTACATAAATTATGCTTGTGGCTCCTTACACTCCTTGAATACCAAATCTTCTGCCGCCTTCTTTCTTATGAAGATGGTGAGTTAGAGAAACAATAATAGCCACGTTCCTAGGCTGTAATAGCAACATTTAGAGGTATTTGTCTTTTCCGTTTTCTGACAGATCCATTACCAGTTCATTAGCCTTTAGTGGGTAGAGACATTGCGTAAACAAATGAAAGTAACTGCATTTAAGAGCTAGTGAGCTAAATACAGCCCTGCCGCTTAGCCTGCTAATTGTCTGGAGTGTTGCGAGTGCACAATGAAACAGATCCACCTCTTCCCTGCGATTTCACCATGTTCCTTCTTAAAATTTCTAAGAGCTAAGACAAAAAATTAGCTTTCTTTATCAGAGTGTCAGCGGCTACAAAGATGTGAAATAGAAAGCCAGTAGAGGAGAATTTGTGCCACTCTACCTTCCTATAGTCCAGCAAGTATAAGGAATATGTATTTTTAATTCAAAAGATCATTATCTTCCTTTTTCACTATATTCCCTTGTTAAGGTGACAGACTGCTCCAAGTATTACAAAAGCATCATAGTTTAAAGGCCAATCTCTTTTAATTTTAAGACGTAAAAACCTTTTTAAACTATAGTCAGAAGGAGTGACACATGGAAGTCCAGTCTTGATATGTGTGATGCAAGTTATTCTGGAATCAAATAATCCAGTATAAAATAAACAGTCACCATACTGAGCAACAGGGTATAGCATTACTTGTGCCTCTCCACATCCTTTTGTCCATACTACATTTCAAGTTCCTGTAGAGAAATCAGGAAGCTGATTATCTTCTAATAATTTAACAATAACCTCTTTAGGGTAGTTACATATTAAATAAAAGTTGAAGTTCATCAACAAACACAATTTCCATAATAGAAATGCAATTAGTACACAAAGCTAAGCCCTTTATTACTGAAGATAGCCACACCCTATTGGGTTTTTTTGAGTATTTTTCTTACAAGTACTAAGCTTCTGTGCCCCATTTGGACAGTCAGCCAGACTGCTTCTCAGAGTTGTAACAAGGAGGTAGGTTCTCCTAAGCCACAGACAGTAAGTTAGTTCCCAAGCCAATCTAAGATTAAATTAAAGAAAAGGCAGGAAATTGCAAGCTCTCTTAACATAGCTGTTCCTGTTTGAGGTGAAGCTGAAGACAAGAATGATGATTCAACATGAGGAACCTAAGCTTTTTACTTATGTCAGAAGACTGAATTATGTTGCTGGTGCAGATGCTGGCTGTAGTTTGACAAAGAATGATGTAAATGTCAGAGATGCACATTTTGGGAAGATATGTTGTTGCAGAGTCCTGTTGTAAAGATGCTTTTAAGAAGCTGTTGTCTCTTTTCCTAATTGATCACAGGAAGTGCATCTCTTGGAGAAGCAATGAGAGCTGGGATCAATGACAGGCTAGTTTAATGCAGCTCTTAACAACAACCTGCAGAGATTAGGAGGCTGTCAGAAAGATAACACCAGAGATTTATAGATTGTTTTCCGAGGCCATTCTCAGCTCTCATGGGTGCTCTGTTATGTTTCTCTGTGCTTGGTATGTAATATGTACTCCCCTTAGAGATCCAAGATGTAGTTCTCATTTATGAAGAAAATAACATTGCACCTTTATGTGTTGCTCGACTCACAACACCCTGGGAGAGCAGCAAGGCGGGTGTCTGGAAGCCAAGTCAGTTAAGTAGTTAGAATGGCTCAGGGAAATTTGAGTTATGGCTGCAGTTTCTTCTGTCACTCGAGCAGGGAATAATGGGCCTAATTCAGCTACTGTAACACCACTAAATCGATGGAGCAGCATTATCAACAAATGAGCCCCCTGTGTGCTGAGTTGGGGCTCGGGTGCTGCAGTGTTTGGGTTTGAAGGTCCAAGCTCTGAAAGGCAGTTGAGGTCATCATGGAAGGGCTCCGCTCCAGAGGAAGGAGAGTGCCTCTTTTCTCACATTTGTGGCTTGGGGAGTAGTCAGATTGAAGTATGCCAAACAGAAGGGGATATAAAAGGTGCTCTGCTGACATAAGAAGGGAGCAGTACTATTGATTTTCATGGAATTGGCTAAGCTGTAGTGACTGAATAAGCCAAGAATTCTGTTAGCTTTGCACCAAGATTTACCGAGCCTGTTTGACATCTATGTAGCAGCCTATGAGAAAAAAATGTTATATTTATAGGATTTCCCTGCAGTAACTTAAAAGACACTGCATTTTTTATCTAATATGAATTAGACAAGACTATTCATTGTAATTACTCCTGAACATCATGTCACTTGTCGGTACTCAGAACTGTACAACGTAAAAATGAATTACCTGAATGGTCACTATTTGAACAGAGGGCACTCTGGTCTAAGGAGAAGAGAAATTCTGAATGTGCAGGGAAAGGTTACTCCCTTAACAGCATATAAATCCTAAAGATAAAACCAGTTAAACCCTCCTTAAAGGAATATTAGGAAGACTTTGCTGTGACTTTTGCTTTGTTTTACTATTGTAAATCAGGAATAGTGAGACCATAAAGAGGGAAGTATAATGTATTGGGCAGTCTCAGCCCACAGATTAAGCTACACTTTTCCAGCTCTGCAGAGGACTTGCCGTCATTTTCATAAATAGATGACAAGGACAAAGATGGACAAAGCTAATTACTTTAGCTTCTCATGAGCTTGGTGCAGTGTACGAGGTGATGACTTGAAGCCAAGCTACAGAGGCTCAAGATACATAGCAATTAAAGTGGGTTGATGTGATTTCTTATCTACAGCGAAGCCCTGGGCAGCTCCACACTGGCCAGCAGCACCACGTTACCTGTTTTCCACTGGAACTGAGAAAGGGTGGGGTTCTTGTTTGCTGGGTAGTTCTGGAGACTGTGTTCATGGTCTGTGCATTAGAGGCTTCAGGTTAAAATGTATTTCTTTAGGAAAAAAGTAACTAAAGTTATCTACGGCAATCAATAAATGAGGTGGTTCATATTCCACAGTTGTGTTAATTACCAGCTTGCATGTGTTTCATTATTGCTTTTTTGTCATTCTGCCTAGTATGACAGGTGTGACACTGCCACCATTTAAAGAACTTGACAGGACCATTCAAAATTCTAGAAAAACCTAAGGAATTGCTACAAACTTCTACATGAAATTTGGATTCTATTTGAATTAGAGAACACAGAAAAAGGGAGAAGATACTTTTTTTTTTTTTTTAATGACAAGTGTTGGACTGAGTAGAGGACACCCAAACTAATGTGCATCTTTAAGGAAACTAGCCTTGAGAAATTAACTGGAGGAAAGAGGTGAGCCAGTAAAATTCATAACTTACAGCAAAGGAATTTCATTACGTGGACTAAATGTGCAAGACAGCTGTTACCCCATACTGCCATTTGGATTGGTTTTAACGCAGGCACCTTTCAAAGGTCACATTTTGGTCTGTGAAATGAACAAGACTGCAAAGAACTGAAGGAACTCAATCTACAAAGTCATAGCTTAAAATACAATTTATAGGTACCAAAATGCACTTTAGAGAAAAGGTAATAAGGAAGGGTGAAGCCTGTGGCCCACAGAAAACTGTTCTCATCCTTATGCTTGCCAGCACGTTTTCTCCAGACCACTCAGAGACAATAAAAATGCACTTTGAACAGAGAGAAATACAGGAATATCCTACTGCCCGTGTGTGTCGTGGTTTAA
The DNA here is from genome assembly GCF_003031625.1 of Empidonax traillii. Taxonomy (NCBI): domain Eukaryota; kingdom Metazoa; phylum Chordata; class Aves; order Passeriformes; family Tyrannidae; genus Empidonax; species Empidonax traillii. The sequence continues at coordinate 74,313 of NW_020956593.1, forward strand.
CCCCAGCCAGCAACTCAGCCCCACACAGCCACTTGCTCACACCCCTAGTGGGACAGGGGAGAGTCAGCAAGGGAAAAAGTGAGCCAAGGTAAAAGGTGGGATGAGAAAAGGACAGTTTAACAGGTAAAGCAAAAGCTTGAGATAACTTCAAATACTGGGCAGATGTCCACTGCTTTCAGATTGTTAAGAAGATGGAATAGAATATGGAACATGGACCATAAAAAAAAACCCCAAACAACAGAAAACACAAGAAAACCAAGTTTGTCTCCCTGGTGTAAACAGCTGCATTTAAAGAGACAGGAATATTCAGTAAATCTGAATTTTATATTAAGCCCTTGATTAAATCCATGTGGCAGACAGGTGGGTTTTTTTCCTCAGCCTTAGTTATATATTGAAAACAAAGATTAGGGAAGATGGTTTTAGAGCAGTTGGAAAAAGGTCTATATCCAGACTACATTAATATGAATTTGGTGTGAAAGAATTCTCCAAGATAAGATAAAAAAGGAATTGCGATAGTCAGAGGATCTGCCCAGGAAGGGGCCCTTCAGAACTGAATTAAAGCACCAAGAAGTACTCTGTTGGAAATTTAAGTGGGGGATTTCAATATTAAATACAGTTTTAGTTTAAGACTATAAGATTATTATAAGGGTTAGAGAAGATGGGAAATGCATGAGATCAAATCATCCACAAGAACTTCAGAGATTTTTTTTACAGTGAATTCAAATGAACAGTAATATTGAGGGGTTGTTAAGGCTCATCATCTGCAATAAAAGAACTAAAATATAGACCTGTACAAATTGATCTCTGGCTCAGAGCAGTAAGTATAACCAAGAAAAAAAGATGTTCTTCTAATGAATTGGTTTATTGAAATTGCTTTCCTAGTGTATACTACAAACAAATAACTTGGTCATACTCACCATGTAGATTTTAACTGGCATGTTAGATCTATCAGTAATGACTCGCACTCATCCAATCCTTATAGCCTAAAGTAGAGCTACTTTTGCTCTGTAGGCACCATCAAGGCATCTCCTAAGACTTGACCCTTCCCACCAAAACTAGCTGCAAAATCAGGCCTTTTCCCAGTAAAACATGAAAACAGAAAGCCATTGTTGTTCTCCTTTAAGTTTCTGTGACTCAACGGGGCTGCTCAAAATTAGAAGTGCGTATAATAGACTGTCAGCTGAGATGCCATTGCAGAAGAAGAAATACATTTGGCCATTTGATGGCAGTGTTAAATTGTGCATTGCAATGTCTTTGTTAGGTTCAGGTTTTGCTCTTAGGACCACACACATCTCTTGCATCTCTCGTCCTAGGGCTTTTGCTTCACAGCTCAAACCTTTTTGAATATATAGATATCATGAAAAAAAAACAAACCAAAGGCAAAAAGCTGTGAGGATTAGGCACAGTATGGATTAATTTATCTGGAAGAGGATGTTGGAAGTATTGCTTTATAACATCTTGGTGTTTTGGACGTCTTGAGGTCCCTACTGCAACATTCTGGATCATTCTGTTATAAAAAAACCCAACCCTTAACTAATTTGTTGTCAGGCAATCCTTATAAAAACCCACAACAATTTTCTCCCTATTTCCTACATCACACATATAAATCTGCAGCAATAAGTCTTGGAGGAGGGTGATTTGCATTTCACTCATGTACAGCTCTGAGATACAAACATCCAGTAATCAGGACCAGTTAGTAGATCTGAACACATCGTGTAACATCACAAAAAAACAATCATTCACTTCTGGATAGTGTCTAACTCCATTTACAGCTTTACCCACCTGTCAGCCCATCATTCTGTTGAGGACGTGATTTAGAGGGAACGATTCCCTTGCATATGATCCTTTTTGTTGTTTCTTGCACATGTGCAACAGCTGGAATTTTTTCCTGATTTATTAATTGCACGGCATTACTAGATGAATCAACTCACAAAGAGGTTCACGTAACAGCCTACAACATCTAAGAGAGAAGTTATTGTGTTCATAGCCAATATTTGCACTGTATAAGGGCTCCCAGGATTTTTCCTGCACATAGGTGAAAGCAGAAGCCCTTGCAGTAGTAGGCACAAGTTTTATCCCACACTGTTCTTCAGTCATAATTGATCCAAGCAACCACAATTATTCTACAAACATCCTGAAGGTTAGAAAGTGCTCACTTTAAGCAACTTCCTCCAACATTTTCATTGGCCTCTGAGTAAGTGATAGGAAATCCAGTGATCTTTATCTAGAGAAAGCTAAGAACAGCAAAAGTAGACCTCTCTGATTTTTCAGTTTGGAAAATAAATGCAATGAACAAGAGTCTAATGATAAATGCAAAGATATCTCCAAGAACGTGATTTTGAGGACAGGGAGATTGGTTACCAGTTACCATCAAGGCCAAACATATTCAATTTAAAGAAAATTCCTTTCACTTATTGACAACTAAAATAGAGTTGGATAGCAAAAATAGAAAAAGAAGACATAATACATTTCCTCCCATGCTCACCTTTCCAAGCTCACTTCCCACCTCCTCTCCGTCCCAAGCAGCACAAGGACACCAGAGGGAAGGTCAGCACACAGCAGCACCTCTCTGCAGCTCCTTTCTCCTCAGGGTTCTCTCCTGCTCCAGCGTGGGATAAACCTTCTCCTGCATGAGCTCCACAGAAAACATCTGGCTCAGGGTGCATCTACTTGTGGTGTCACAGAGCTCTCCACTACCTGTGAGGAAAGTGAAGAAACCTCTGCTCCAGCAACTGCTTCTCCTCCAGCCTTAGTGCTCACACTCTTTTTTTTATTATTATTTTTGGCCTCCCCATCCCACTAGAGCGTGGACTTTCTGCCCTTTCTGCATAGGTGTCCCCTGAGGCAGCACACTCATGGCTGAGGGCTCAGCCGTGCCCTGTTCTGAGATCCCTCACAGAAGCCACTCCACAGCTCCCCCAAAACCAAAACCTTGCCCTGGGTACCCACCACAGATCCATCTCAGCAACACAGGCACCAACCAGAGCATGGGCTTTTAAAACCCAGTGCTTGTGAGCAGGATCCTTTGAAATAGCCCAGGCCAGTGTCAGCAGTGATTGCACTCACCTGGCAGTAATTATGGCACTCATTAAAACAGACACATGACACAGGTGGTGTGGTTTTTCAATTTAAGGTCTTTCTTCGAGGGAAGGAAAGGACCCGAATGGTCATAGTAGATCAGGGTATCACGCTGAAGAGTGCTAATCAATTAATGGCTAGAAAATGGCTTTCTAACTCAGTGTTCTTAATATCTTGTGTTAATTAACTTAAACAGCTCCTGGTCCACTAACATGAAACATGGGTAGAGGGCATATAATAATCAGTTTTCTCATTTTGAGTTTTTACCAAATCTATCGTGCTTCTGAATATTATCTAAATATCTGCCTCTTGTTGCTGTCCACCTTAAGTGGCCCCTCAAATCCAGCTGCAGTGATCTTTCTGGCTGATGGTCTGCCTTCAGTTTTAGAGCTCTCTTTTCTCCTGGAGCATCAGCTATAACCAGATAGCACACTGACCTCGAGCAGTTGTGGTGAACATAGGAAGACACTGCAATAATATTAGCAGCCCCTAAATTATTCAGGGCACTTTTGGTAAAAAGGTGCTGCAGGACAATGAAAGCAAAGAGCAATTCCCAACAGATCAGATTTTTTTCCCAGTTGCAGCCTGTAATTATTTCTATCGGATAAATTATGTGCTATGCAAGCTTACTTTCAAAAGCATGTTTGTTAAAAAGAGAAAGGGGAAGAAGTCCTTTGTAGGGCCTGCACATGATTAAATGTCTTTAACAAAGCATAATGAATAATAAGGACAAAACCCTGTCAATTGGAATTTTAAGCATTTTGGCTCATGAATTAGACGAGCCAATGATATCAAAATGACTACACATAGCAAATAAGTGGTATTTGCCAATGCTGCCTGTCAGTGAATATTACAAATGAGCTGGTCCTAGTTTGCATATTTCTGCAAATAACATTTCTTCTGCAGTTTCAATGCACTAACAGTACAGGGAAAACCAGTATGGAACTACTACCTTTATCAATATATTCTGCAGCTCTTTGAGAGAGGGACTGCAGTGTCAGTTCTGCTCTTGTACAGCCCAAGAAAACAATTGGGGTTTTTTGGCTTTTTGTTTTTAAAAAGGACCTTATTTGGAAGCAGACAGACAAAAGTATACATGAGTCCCAGCAGGAAGGATGACTCAAGGAGGAGTATCTGGGTTTCTTTGAGTGATGAGTAGTGATTATCGTCATGTTCTGTCCTCAAAACTGTATGCAGGAAGGTGGATATTTGCATAAAATTGCATTGAAATAAATAGATTTTTTCCCCCATTGTATTGTTATCAGTTGTCTGGCAAGCAGGATTTCATACAAGACGTACCTTAAGCTAATAATTTATTTAAACTACTATATTGTAAACACTGTTTTCTGGCAAATGTCTTTTTGCATGAAAACTTTCTTTTATTCCAGAAATTAGTTTGGGGGGGGAGCTGATTTTTACCCCCTCCTCTAATGTATTCTTCTATATGCAGATGCCTAGGGTGATACAGCCTTTCTAAATATGTGGCTTAAGTTTTCTCATTTCATTGACAGAGATAGGGCAATATAGGTGAAATGAATTTGAGAGAGAGTTTTCTAAGTTGTGCTTATACATTTCATCACTATCAACTTCAAAATTAAATCAAATAGGAAGTTATACAAACATTTAGATACACTGCTGTAGTAGAGAGGAACTGAGGAAAAAACAATAAATGTCACAGAACCTTAGTTTTCCATCCAGTTTTCCTCAAAAAATATCTCTTTGTTTCCTACATCCTCTTTCTCCAGGAAGGTCCGTAGAGAGGAATGGCAAGGCATCTCTCACTTTATCGCTCTGACGACACCCGTTAACAATGTCACCTTTTATTTAAACCCAGAGTTTGCTCTAAGAAATCTATTTTTTTTGACAATATACTGCGTGGCCAAGGCAATTTTTAACATCTATTACTCTTGTGTATTGTGTTTGAAATTGATAGTGCTGAATGTGTTACATCTCTCCTATCAGATACTTACTGTGGGAGACAGAAATGCAGTGAAGGCCACTAACATGTCAGTGAAGGAAAAGAAGAAAGTCTGGTGGCTTTCCACTGAGGGACAGCTGCTCAAAGGGAGGTTAAGTAAGCAGAATATGCTGGATTCTACTTTTTCCCCACTGGAGAAATGTGTACCAAAGTACTGCAGAGCTCTCCATCAGTGTTCTGCTATCAGTGCTGTAAAATTTCAGTGGGATGCTGGCTGGGAGAGGTGGAGAGAGAACAGAGAAGAAGAAAAGGTGGGAAACAAAAGAGGGGGGTCTTTCAAAGAAAGTTACAGTGTTTTTATTATAATGAACAAGTATACATATTCCTTTTGGATACAAATATTTACCTCTGTATATATAGCTTCCATTAATAACAAAGAGCAGTGGAGCAACTGGATATGGGCCAAAATCCTTCCCTGTATTTGAATAAATTGGAGCAGATTCTCTAACTTTAGGCAATAATCCTATACTGGTGTAGTTTATTTTCTGGTGAGGAAAATCAGTGCTACTTCAGCATATACATCAGTTGCTGCAGAAGCCAAATCAATCAGACAGTCAAGGTGGATCTGTCTACATCTCCATCTAAAAGTGAACTGCCCAAAGCAGTCTTAAAACATTGACTCAATAGCCTGGTTTTGTTAGCAAATGAACCAGAGCTCCTCTCTTTACAATCAGAGGACACTTGGCTGCCCGAGGACACCGTGTCCTTCTGTGACTCCCTCATGTCTTGCCTCAGCCTGAAGCCTTTGGCAGGACCCCACTCTGCTTAGCCGCTCTGCACAGAAATAGCCATCTCCTCTTCTTTAGGTCATTCCCTTTTTAAAGGGAAAAACCATGGAAACTGAAAACAAGCCAAGCGAGAACCATCCTTCCTGCAACCTGATTAATGTTTCTACAGGCTTCTTAGGAGCTAAGTACAATTTTATTAAATTCTCACTCTACTAATATCAGCAGATTTTCTAAGTCAAGCACTGGTTCATGCAGTTGGGTATTTATCACTTACCTAAAATTTTCTTTCTTTTCCAAAATACGGTTTTAGCTTCTTAGTCTTTTTTTAATGGGAAAACTTTTCAAGGCTGAAAAAGGGAGAGACAAAAGACTAAACCCCCTGAAATATCTTCTTAAATACCAGTTTACCCCATGTTCTACCTCTGGGTTTCAGATCCCTCAGTATCTAACAAGGCACCACTATGATATATCTCATTCAAGGCTATATGATGGAAAAATAAAAATAGGTGTTGATTTCCATTTTCTCTTGTCACCAACTTTGTTCTAAGTTAAAGGTAAATGCCTTCTGACACCTGGCTACTAAATTCTGTTTTCCATTTGCGTTTCTAAGATGCGCGTGACGTCGTTGGATCTGAAACTCACACTGAAAATGAGTAGTGGGGAGAGTCCTGTGGTACAAAGTGAAACCTTGTTTCTGGTGAGGTGATAGGGTGTCAGTGTCCTCCCCTGGATCGTGGACCGACAATGGATCTTTTCTTATGACACACAGACAGCTTCGTGTACCCGAATGACTTTTAAGTGATGTCAGTGTAATTCATTGAAAGGAGAGTCTGATAACTGTCTTCAGCCTCTGTGCAGAAAACAACGCGCATTCCTGCTGCTACGTACAATTGTTAACACCAGTATGTTGAAACACAAGCTCGACAAATCATTTAAGCATTTACTTCAGCCTGCCCCACTGCAGCAAGACACTTAAACACATGCCTAAAGGTATAGACACGCTCAAGTGCTTTTCTGATTAATGATGAACTGGAGCTCAAGTGTCTAATTTCAAGACTAACATTGTGTCTTATTGCTAGATTGGAAGAATTACTCATTCCAGTACTATCCAGGGAGATTAACATCACATTTCACTTCCCTTCCTCCATGAATGCTGTTGGTACACAGTGGATGGGCTGGAGGAGCTCTGAAATATTGGTGCACAACCAGACTTGGCTGTGAATGACGTTCTGAGTTCCTCGTGAGGCAACCAGAATGACCCAACCTTGCCCCAAAATGAAGATTTATAAACTGTTACTTCACTATTTGAATGAAGGAATCCTAAAAATCAGTTTTCAGGAAATGAAGGGGAGGAAATTGTTAAAGTGCTTTAATATCTTCTCAAGATGTCATCTATGTGCAGGAACGGTGTGTGTTCATTTTAACAAGAGATAAAACCAGAAAAAACTTATGACAGTCAGTCCTGAGCCAAACAAACCAAACCAAAACAAAAACCAAATCCAGCAAAACCAAAACCAAAAACACCCACAAAACCCCCGAAAAAAACCCCAAAACAACAAGAGGAGAAAACAAAAGATGAGAACACTGTCCATATTGTGAATCTTCATTTCCTTCTCAACGGAGAGAACAACAAGGTCAACGTCTCAGTTTGAAGCAGAATGCAGCCCCTCCATTGCCAAGGCACCAGAGACAATGTCAGACCTAATTGTCAGATTACTGTCTAATCAATGATTTCTCTGATGAGTGACCCACTGACAATACAGCCAAATCAATGTGTTTATTCCAAGCACTAGCCCTGGTGCTCTAAAAGAGTGAAAATCAGGAAAAAAATTGCAACATTAAGTAACCTGAATCCCCTGCATACCAATTGAAACTGTCATTTGGTTTGCTTATTTGCAGGGTTTGAAAGGTTTATTTGACAACAGAAGGGCTAATAAACAGAATCCAAGTCATGTTTAATTACATCAGTTTTATTATCTTAATTAATCAGTCCACTGCACTGCGCTCTAATATCATAATGCTGTCTTTTTCATAATGGACTACAAAAGATTTCTTGATTTCTCTTTACCTAATTTTTGGCTCATATCTATTGTGGCATTCTTTTTGTTGAGTTCATACTCCTAGACAAGAGGCCAGTGTATTAAATCTTCGAAAAAACTGCTGTTTACGTGGAGAACAAAAACACCCTGAAAGCTGAATGGAATAACAAAAAGACAAGAGAGTCTGTGCTCTAATTAATTTTAGATGAAAAGGGAAAATTAGAAAAGACAATAAAGGATTTAAAGCCCAGAGGTATCTGGACAGGAACTTGGAAAGCATTGTGTAAATGTGGAGTTGATGATAAAAGTCCATATACCAGTGCTTGATTACAACCAGAGATTATATTTAAAAAAACCTCTAAGTTATGACTTAATATATGCCAAGAGTAGATAGATGTGCAGAATCCTCCTGATAGCTGAGATGAATGTAGAAAGGAGAAACTGGATAATACTGATCTCAATTTTAATTCACATCTCAAAAGCAAACTGTTTTAATTATGTCTAATTGAAATGATTTATTACCTTAAGCGGCAAGGAAAAAGACCTGCACAGAAAGTCAACTTCTTAATCTTTTTGCTGCAGGTTGTTCCTGTTCTTCTTTTGTTTATTTTGTGGAATGCAGAAATGGGAGATATGTTCCTGTTACGCCTTCACATATCTAACTTTTTGAGCGGAGTTGAAGCACGGTAAGAGAGAGGAAATAGTTTCCATGGGGGAGACCCAATGACATAAAAAGGTGAACCATTTAAATGTGAACTGATACCCTTTAAAATAAACATAGCCTAAGTTCCCAAACAAGGGCTAGGTGTGTAAGTTGAAAATAGGTACAGCTCAAAAGGTATTCTGTAGATAAAGCTCCCTTATTTAACTGACAGAACTTCACTTTGGAGTTGATTATTTGTGTGACTGTATGGAATGCTGCTGCCATCACCAGAGGATTTTTCCTGTATTTTTTAACTAAACCTCACCATGGACATCCTTGAAGAAGGGACCTATGGATCCATCCTCACAGAGAAGTGAACTGGCTATAAACTTGCCCCCATTAGAAGTGCCTTCTCATTTGTCTTGGCAAACGAAACTGAATTTTTATGACAGCTTCAAAGGACAGATAGAGTGTGAAACTCTGGGTAAGGCAGCCTGGAGCTCAGTGGCTGGGGCTGACTGAGATGGGGGCTACCGGTATGAAGACAAACAAATAGAATCCCTGTTGTGCCTTCCCCTGGAGGAGGCTCAGTGCAATCGTGCAGTTGCAGGGCTTTTGGGGGACACAGAAATTCTGTCAGAGTAGAATCAGTACTTAGTAATCACAGAAGTAACCTCTGGAGGTCAGCTTGGACCAAGCCTCAGCTCAAAGCTGGGCTTCATTAAATTATTTTTCTGAGTGGCAAAGGATCACTTTGCTGAATGGCTGGCTGAGTCCCTGCAGCATCATCAAGCCTTCAGGGCTCAGCATTTTGGTGGTGCAGCTCCAAAACAGCATTCCCAGCCCTCCAAACACAAGTGGGTCTCCCCATCTGCCCTCCCTAGAACATCATCTGCCGGCTAGCTTGGGGAAAAGTGGCAGCAGGCCTCCAGGGCTTGGAGGGATTTTTTTTTTCTGGTTTTCAAAGGGTATTTGCCCTACAAAATCCTTTTCAAAGCCAAAAGTTGGTGCTGGCTAAATATACTGAGCATTGAAATTTGTTCTTTTTGCCACTTTACTGTATATTTAGCTATAAAATAAATAAATATAGATAATTTCTCAAAAAATATCCATTGCCTTTAGTGTCAATTACTTTGCTGATTGAAATGTGCTTTGAGAGAGGTACTAAAAACATATTATAATACCAAAGAAATAGATAGCTTTTTTGTGTGTTTTTAATTTTCCACAACAGGAATAATTCCTTGTTTTAAAAGAAGCTGAGGAGGAATACTTTTCTAATACAATCTTTAGGATTTTTCATAAAGGGATGGAGATGAAAAAGCAGTTGTGGTAGCTTTGTATGTGGTATAAACTGACCTGAGGGAAAGCAGCCTGCCAGAAACCTCTCATGAGGACTAACTATCCCTAGAAATTCCTGTGGTTGAGTTGATGCTTGCAGACAAGCAAAGGCTGATGTCAGAGTTCTGAAGGCCAAATTAAGACAAAGTTTTTCTAGGTTTCTTTGAAGAGCAAAGCGTTTTGGACTATCTTTCAGTTCCTGTAACTCAAGTCTCCTTGACAGCCTATTATTTGTTCAGTCATTACATTCTCTTGATTCTCCCTGACAAAGTTATCAAATACCCCACTGGGACCACAGCCAAAAAAGCATTCACCTTTATACAAAGGGCCAAATCCTGATAAAGAATGCACAGCTGGAGTAAATGCACAGTTTAGTCAGAAAATAGAGCTAAATGGAGCTGCACCTTGTCACAGCTGATGCAAATCCAAGCCACAGGAACTACAGGATATAGAGAGAAATAAAATCTACAACTCAGCAGTGCAGGTTTCTCCCCACACTAACCCTTCTGTACAAACAGCCGCAGTAGAGCTTAGATTCATTACACAGAGGTGTGCTTTTATTTTCCCTTTATTGGCTCTCTATTGTCTATTCCTCCATCCATAAGGAAGGCAATTTTTCTTTACTTTTATACTGTTCACAGCTACAATGGGAGCAGCAATTAGTTCTTATCCATCATCGGATGCAGCACAGTCAGTCATAGTATGTTTGTTTTTTTCTTATGTTTACTATTCATTACTTTTGATATTTTAATCATTTTTGTTTTATTGTAATCATTGCTCAACTTTTCGCAGTTTTTATTTTAGTGATCTGGGTTCACTTCTTTTGGATGCTTAAAATGCCAGGTTGTGCCATGATTCCACCTCAGCTGAAGCAGAACAGTTGTCCCAAAAATCTACCTCTTTGCTGCAGCACACTTGTACTTCTAATCAATTGCAGTGCAGTCATTACATAGCTGGTCTATAACTGGTTTATTTATCTCTATGCATATATAAATGCATATATCTGTTTGTACATACATGCAAATACACATCTCACAGACCAAGTAATAACTGAAGATGGGGAGTCCCTTAAGAGGCAACTCTTAAGGGGAAGAGAGAAGAAAGAAAATTATTATAAGTGTGTAGGAATTTACTTAGGTTTACTGGAACATTTGGATCCTTGTTTTACAAGCTCCCATAATAACATGGAAACATTCCTTATTATTCAGAAAAAAGAGGGAGCTTTGGTCAGTGCAACTTCCGAGATTCCCACCACTGAGACAGAACTCCAAAACTGCAGCTTCCCTTTTCACAGGGCAAAATTCCTCTGCTGTACATTTTAAGAAATATGATTCACCTTGTAAAAGGCAACAATCTGTCAGCTCTTGGTTCAGGTACCTGCTTATCTCAACTGCTGGTGATTTTCTCCAAGTACAAGGGTGCAGACAGATAAGGAGGGGTGTCAGTGCACTACAAATATACCATCATCTTCTGTTGAGACAGACAAACTGGAAACACGTGCTCTTTTAACCTGACTCGAGCAGTACATTGGCCATTAGGAAGAGAGGCTTTTAAATTGAAGGATTACTGTTCGTTACTGATTACTTTGTGAACAAGACTATTTAATGGACTCTAATTTACTGTAACTTATTCATTTTTTGGGATCCAGAAGTAATTTTGGAGCAGTACAACAGGTGATTTTAATAAATACCAAAGCATCTTCTGTCTTTGTAAAATCTAAACCTCTAAATCAAGTTATAAATTTTTCTCTTTTTGTCTTTCTTGGCACTTTATCCCCAAAGTATTTTACAAAATAAGGTAGCACGGTGACAGAAATAAAAAACAGGCAATGGAGATAAATTGAAATGCAGAATAAATAATTGATGAAATGGGTATTTTTCTTTCTGTGCATTGGAACAGGCTGTTCATGGAAATGGAGGAGTCACCATCTCTGTAGTATTTAAAAGACATAGATGTGGTCCATGGAGGTGAGGTTTAGTGGTGGACTTGGCAGCACTGGGTAAACAGTTAGACTTAAAAACCTTAGAGATCTTTTCCAACCCAAAACAATTCTATGATTCTATATTCCAAGGTGTGTCAAATATTGCAACTTTTTCAATGAAGGTCCTTTGTCCCTGCTGGGATTTAAGGCAGAGGAGGTGCAGTTCATCTCAAGTGTTTGCTGGTATTTTGACAGCTTTTGCTGGGTTATCCAGCTCTTACTGCTTTGGAAAGAGAAGCAAGTGGAAAGAAATAAACTTTGAAAGTCATGGTTTGCATCACTCTGCCACACCACTGTAGCTTAAAATAAGCCATCCCCACCCTGGCATCTCTGCACATGTCCTCTGCAAATTCAAGGAAATGCTGCTTAAAAGTGGTGTTGATTCAAGAGAAAGGCTGAAGTTCCCTTGAAAGGACAGCAGAGGAGCTGCTGTTATTTATAGCTCTTAGCTGGCACATGTCTGCAACCTCCCACAAATCAAGGAAGGGCAAATTCTCTGCACAATTGGTAGCACGCGACAGAAGGACCTGTGGGAGCAGTTAAGGCACAGAACTCAATGCCCTTTTGCTTCATGCACCTTGCCAGACTCTTCAAGGCCCTCTGGGGGTGACCCGTCAAGGCAGGCAGTTCATCACTCTACAGCTGCCCTTGTGTGCTCTCCGTCTGAAAACCTGGGCCAGAGGGAAAGCTCCAGGAGGGTGCAGTCAGAGAGCTGTTGGTAAAACCACCTGTAACTTCTCTGGGGCCTGGGGATTCATTTGCAGACCAGATGGGCTCACAAGCTACTAAGAATGTTAATTTTTCCTTTCCCTAGGTTTTGCAGTCACAGGCACAGACCCTCCCACAGGGCATTTTGAAAGGATACCGTTCAGTGCAACCCTGCCAGGTTTCCTTGCCAGCCAAGAACAACTTCAGCTTTTTCAGAAGGACCTTCACCCACCTCACCAGTTTTCTGTCCTCCTCATTCCAGAGCCTCATACCTGTTGCAGAAGTTGCCAGCCCTACCTGTCAACTTCTGAGAAGGAGGAGGAACGCTCCTGGTACATGTAGTTCCAGGATATATTCAGGATATGTTCAGACAACTTCTAGGTTCTGCCTGCTACTGGCAACTCTCACCTCGAATCAAACTGAGTTATTTCTCTTGGTCCTTTGCCTTTCAGCCAAGAGTTCAGTAGCAAAGTAAGGACAAGCAACCACCAAAAGCAGGAATGAAAAAAACATCAGCTGTTTATGTTTCCCTTTTCCACGTCCCCCTTTCCTGTCATGTTTATGTGCTAGGCAACGAAATGCTCTGCTGTACTCTCTGTAAAACCAGTTATTTCATGTTTTCTGTGTCAATTCAGATATTGTTATTGATTATGTCTGTGACTCTTGACAATGACCCTATTTTCAGAAATCAAAGTGCAACATGTGGAAATAGCAGTAATCTTTTTAAGTAAAGTAATTCCAAAGAAAAAGGTACATGCTGTTCCATTTATTGAAGATTTATTTTTAATGCAGCTCATTGGTATTTATTTGAATTAGACTGATGGGGCAAAAAAATCTAGACAAAAAATGAAATGTGATAACTATTATAGTCCTTATTAATATTTCATATTTTAATGTGTAACTACAGTCACAAATAAAAATATAATTCTCTCATTCAGCTCTCACAGCTTGTATTATTTTTATGAAAACTAGATTCCCATTATATTTGCTGGTTTTAATCAGTAATGTGATTTCCCTCTCTGTGCCAGGCAGTTTGTGAAAAATGAGGCTCTTCCTGAAGAACTCTCTGTTATAATGTTTTAGAACAAAAATAATATTTTAGAATCAAAATTCCTTGCTTTAATTGCATAGTGAATGATCACAAACTTATTCCCAGCAGGAGTCTGGCAAAAGTTTCTCTTTTTATATGACAGTGAGAAATTACTTTTCCACATCAACTCCGTACTTCAATGTTGACATTTGAACTGAGAGGTATCAAATCATGTGTAGTAAGAAAAACAAGCAAAAGCACCTATAGGATGAATGTATTCTGGGGACAAAGATTTGCTTAAAGACTATTTAAGATTATTTAAGACTATTAAAGACTGAAATTCTTTCTCCTGAACACTGCTGAAGTGATGTTAGATCATTAAAATCAAGTGCAGAGCTACATTATTTTGTGATCTTTAAGCACATGTCCAACTCCTACCTGGGGAATGTCTGGTAAAGATGTGCTATGGGCAGGCAGAAGACAGTATTAAATACTGCAAAATCAAATGTGATTTTAGAAAATATGCTAAAATACTTGATTAAAATATCTACAATTGTTTCTCTCATGGGGCATAAACATGTGTATTCCCATATTCAAGAGGAGGTTCTTCCATCAGAACTAGGACCCAGGCAAAAGGTTTGGAAGGATCAAGAGGTGTTACCTGCACCCCTGGGGCTGTACCAGGGCTACCAAGGAGGTGCCGTCATCCCTCCTCAAAACTGTTTGGTCTGTGCAGTACAAAGTAGAAACAAAGACAAACAATTTTTATTAGGATTTTGAATGGCTTAATGAAAGGTAAGAATGGTTTTTGCTTTGTTGTTTCTTTTTTTTCAAAAATTATTTTTTCTTTCTTACACTAGTTTTGAAATCAGAAAAAAATTGAAGCCAGCTAAAAGAACTTACATTGCAAAGGAGAGGAACATCCACAAAAGATATTCATGAATAGTGACAACAGAAGGAGGATAAGTGTGTGAGTGGCACACAATCTTTATTGGGTATTGAAGCAAACATTTCTGTTTGCAAAAACCACAAATAAAAGAAATCAGATGTAGTTTAGATGACAACCAAGGACCCAGCATTGTGAGGTCCCCAGGTTATAAGCAGCTCGGACACCACTACAGCCATCACAAATAGGACATAAATCAAGACGTATTTGGATGACAACATTTTCAGCAAAGCAGTACTTTTAATAACCACTCAATGGTAATTTAAGATTATCATATTACTGCATGGAATACAAACAGGTAAAATAATCACTCTCTAAAGATTAAACAAGTGGAAGGCTGTGCTAGTTCGAGTTAGTTTTTCCTCTTCACTAGATATTGCTGCTCCTCTAAATTTGTTTCTGGCAGATGTAAAGTGGCTCACTTGAAAAACTACTGTGTTTCCAAGAGAGCTCTGCATACACCAAGTACTCTTGAAATGTGGGCTTAATCATGAGTTTTATACACTTAGTAATTTAGTCTTGACCGGTTCTGAGACTACATCTTCCGCCAGTAATGAAGAGAGTTATACAGATTGTATTTTTGAGGGGGAAAATGGTGTGCACATGCAAGTTTCCCGAAGCACAGAATCAGTCTTTGCCAACTGTTTTGTTTCAGATGTTAGATGTTTCTCAGGGACAGCGAAAAACTTGGTAACAGATGATCACTTTAGTGACTGCTGGGAAATGAAAGCATTTTATGGCAACTACTAAAGCTGCTCCAGTACACTTTAATCTCTGACCTGAAATACAGCTGGTACTTCAGAGCAAACAAAAGAGGCTTACGAAGGACCAAGGATCAAATTTCTTGCTGTTCTGCATCTTGTATCTTCATTTACTGTTGTGAAAAGCGGAATAAATCATCTGCTTTTCAGATCTGATTGTACTATATACCCACTTTGCAAAAGGATGAAGGATGATGCAGGTAGGAAGACAGTGGGGAATATGCCCACAGGGATTTATGTTTTCAATGTCAGGCATTTTGGCTTTTGAGCTCTGGTGATTTTCCCTTTGAACAGAATGGTACTTAGGGAAGACACTCAATGCACAATGTAAGAGAAACCAATACATTATTTAACAATTCTGTGTTGGCATTTGCTGATCCTTGTTTGCAAAAATATGCCATATACTGAGAGACTAAATAATTTAAAAAAGGCTATCCTGTTTCCATATTCACTTATAATATACAAAACAGGAAGACTGTGTTTGCTGCCATTGTCAGTAAAAATCAGTAAATGAGATTTTTAGTGATGTATAGAGGCAATGTGGCAGAAAACTAAGAGTTATGAATACTGAAGTAACAAAGTTTTGCAGTGTATATCATATGATAGTCAGTAGATTAATAGATAGTAATACTACTGACACCACTGGACCCTTATCCTGAATTTTTCAAAAATGCTATATGTGAATTTATATCTCAGGTGTTTATAGGAGAAAAAAAAAATCTATATTAGCTATACCATTTTGGGTTTTCATAACAAATGACAGAATGATCAAACTCCCAATATTGCTTGTACGTTAGCTGCTAGAAACCCAGATTACCATTTTCAGCTGCTGCAAATATAAGTTATTAAGCGTCACCTCTACACCGGCACACAAAACAAAATATGACAGACACATAAGTGTCAAACTGGATTTGTGAAGTCTATTGGTAATCTGGTTTGAGGCGCAGCAGTGTGCTTCTCTTGTGGCTGCGAGTCACA
Organism: Empidonax traillii; assembly: GCF_003031625.1. Lineage (NCBI taxonomy): Eukaryota > Metazoa > Chordata > Aves > Passeriformes > Tyrannidae > Empidonax > Empidonax traillii. Next base: position 90,521 of record NW_020956593.1, read on the forward strand.
GTGTAAGCCAGATTGTAAAACACCAGCATTTAAATCCATTCTACATTTCAGGGGCTTGTTGTGGTTCCTAATATTTGTGTTTCAAACACACTCAATGTCTTTGCACTCCAAGAGGACCTGTAGTTCCGATGAGATGAGCCAAATTTCCAAAATCCTGCTCAGAGGTTCATAAAATCCCATTAACCAGGCAGTGCTTTCCTCCTCTCCTGGGCAAGTTTGTTTGGCATCTTCAGGTGTGCCCAAAGAGCCTCCTCAAGCAGGAATGTAAAAGTGCAAAGCTACTGCTGGCTGGCCAAGACACTCCAAGGACAGCCAGGCTCCAAGCAGCTGGTTGGGCTGAACACCAGCGTTACCACCATGCCTTGACAGACAGAGGAAAGTTTGCTCTCTTCCATCACCACCAGCAATGTAGATACACCAGAGACACAACCAATGGACAGCTGGACCTGATGACCCTACATCTCTTGACCACCTGCATCACCACCCTTCTTGGTTTTTAGGGTTTTATATCTTTCCATGTCTTCTTCCTCTTGAACCCTTGAGTGACTGGTAACACCATCTCAAAAACCTGCATCTTCCCCTGATTTTACCTTTTTTATTTCTCAGTGAGCTTTGCTGCAGCTTTTTCACAACCCAGAGGTTTTCTTAAGCTGCTTTGCCAGGCTCCTGGCTCTGTGAGAGATCAAGGTGTTGGATGAAGAGATGTCATTTCCAGTGCTTCTAAGGGAGGAATAGTAGCAGAAGTAGCAAAATCTGTAACAGCAGTAGAGCTGTATGTTGATAATATTGCATCACCTTTTTCTGGAAACTTTATTTTGGTATGGAGAATTTGAAGGGTTTTAAATTACGTATATGTTGCTAAATATGTTGAAGAATTAAAACATATGTTTACAATAAAAGATAAGCATGTTTAATTTACCTAATAAACAAAATAATGTGAATCAGCCTGACAAAAGTCCCCGAATTTTTAATTTTTTTCTTCATAAAATTTTTTGTTCAATCAGATTGCAAAAATATTTAATTTGTTCTCCCTCTTTACCACGCACAGTGGTTGGACTATTCATGGGGTAATGTCTCCTTAATTGTCTTCAATGATGAACATTCTGATTTGCAGTGTAAAATGGAAATAAAATAAAACCTGAAGTGATTTTGAGATCACAATTGTCAAACTGAAATATTTGTTGGGTAACAGGAACGAGGGAAAGAGGGTACAGATCTCTTGCAAAGCAGAAAAGATGGTGAACAGTGAAACACTGTTATGATTGTCACTCAAATAGTTTTCAGTATTATCAGCATGTGTGTTCCTAGCAACAGGTGCTCTCAAAGCCCCTGTCATGAATGACCTTTAAGCACAGTATTTGTTGTGAAGAACAACAATATTAACTGCCCCTTCACAGATTCAGATATCCCACATAATGCTTAAGCTCTGCAGAACAATGAGATTCCAGGTTTTATTTCTTCAGATCTTCCTCTCTCACCCCTCCAAGGACTGTAAGAAAATAAACAGGCTGTAGCAAGAGAAAAAGCTTGCTGTTAAGGTGGAATACAAGCACTAATGTTTGTTTGCACCATTATCTGGAGAAAGAAAGGCTATGCAAAACATGGGCAGCTGTGTAGCAAGTATGGCTTGAAAGATTTTTTGGCATTAGCACCGTTCAGACATTTAAGCAGGAGTGAAAAGGGCTCTTGCTTAATCCTTCAAGCTAAAAATTTTTCCTGCTGCAACAACATCAACAGAATAGGTAAAAAATACAATAGATATGACAGAAAACTTATTTTTCTCTGCTAAATAACCATCTAGAATTTCAAGGTAATTAACACAACAAAAGAGAGAGGCTCTTCCTCCTCATCCTTTCCCTACCCATCCACATTCTCCTTTCTTAGACGGAGTAAGGTACTAGAAAATAAGAAGTCATCAAATTCAAAGCCTGGTCCTGAGTTTCTGGCCCCCACAACACTGTTGGAGGGTGAAATGGAGCCCAAATATCCTTAATTTTCTGATTTAAAAGTCTGAAAGTTCAGCGTGTTGATTGCTGGCGTGACAGATCCCTTGCAGAGATGAAGTGGGGGAAAGCACTGTCAAGGCAGTCATGCTGTCTGTTTTGAGTTAAAGGAATTTCTTGGGTTCCGGGCAGTGTCTGCTCTGCCCAGCCTGCCCTCCTCCTTCCTGCAGTGCCTTGGCTGGGATCCCTTGGGGACACACAGGGCTGAGTCACTTCTGGTGTGACTTGCAAGAGTCCCACTGCCTTAGTCACCTCTGGGAGTGCCACCAGCAGATCTGTGGGACATCCCTGGTCTGTGCTGCTTCCTCCTGCCCCTCGACTCCTGCAAGAGCTGGCCCGGGCCCCCAGCAGCTCCCTCACACACCACCAGCAACCTCCCCAGGGTGAAACCAGCACTGTCATCTCACAGAGAATAAGCAGCAGAAGGAAGAGAAAGAGGATGAGGAGGAAGAGCCCAGTTTGAGTTTTCCTATCATGGTACAGCCCCTCTCCATATGGGAAGTGACAGATGACCAGATCACTGCCCTGTTAAGACTTTATTTAAATGGCTACTAAAACTCCTGGTCCTGTTTCTACTTCCTCCCTACTTAAAAAAAAAAAAAAATAGGTAAATTTATTTAAATAAATAGACTTCAATTTAAAGCAACATTTTTTTTAATCATACAAAGTTAGATATCCTTTAGCCAAACAATTTCCCCACCCATTCACGTGGGCTGTCCTACTCATTCTTATATTGTCCATTCAACTAAGAATCTATGTTGATAGCATTTTTGAACATAGCTGTAGTATAGTATAAACTTAATCATTTCCTTTTTTCTTTTAAGAAAACATCCTCATAAAATACAATCCGATTTTAGAATTCTTTCCACCCTTTTTCCCAATACTTTTTTCTCCTTCCTTCATGTACCCTGAAGAGTACCAGGAACTCCTGTGGATTTGTCTGGAATGAATTGCATATATTATATCACAGATAAGATTTCTGCACTGCATAAAGTACATTACAATGAAAACAGCAGCACTATCAAGGAAACGATGAAAGGACAGACAGAGAACTGAATGGAAGGAAAATCTCCCAACAACTCTCTTTAAACTATCCACCTGCTTTTGTCTGGGTGGTGGCCAAATGGAAAAATGAAACAAGCTTTATGATTTATTAGTTTGGATTCCTCTATAGGGGCTGTAGAGCAACAGGAATATTTATTTATGTTTGCAAAGAGTATAATTTAATATTGATTCTTCTTTCTTAACCTTGTTTAGTTCTTGCCATGTGAAGACTATGAAAATGTAAGAAATATTTATAATATTTATTACTTCAACATCCACAATTGCAGCATTCTTTTGGTGAGTATAACCTACTGAATTAATTTTTTCTTCTCTTTGGCTGATAATTGGGATTTATGTTCCTGTTGTGCAACCTCACTTACTCTCATTTTATCAGCAGCAACTCAGATTAATACTACAAAAACATAGATGCTCTGTGCAAAGATCTGTGCTTGACAAATTAATCAAGAGAAGGGTTTCCTGTTATTAGTGTTCTGTATTTTGAACAGGCATTAGCTAAATGCACTTTGTGTTTACATATCTGAAATAAAGCAACACAGGATAAGCCATGAAATTTATTTTAGCTGCTAAAATTATCAAGAAAGTAGAAGACATTTGAAAAGGAATGTTTGTCAAACTCCTGGAAAATAGTAATTCAAAAAAATAAGAGAGAGCCAGGAAAACTCCAGACCAACAGCACTGAAAGCAGGAGAAAGAGGGAACAGAATGAACACATTCACGAAGGTGGACCCAAAACAGAGGATCTCAGGAGTGATGTCAGAGGGTAAATCTCTGCCCCATGAGCACCAGGCAGGATGGGACAGGAGGGCAGAGACAGAAGTGTGGGCAACGGTGTTAAATGTTTGCACTCTCGGGACAAGCTGGACTGACATCAACCTCCATGTTCTGGAGTTTCTTCTTTACATATAATTAATCAGCTTACTGCTTTCTCTGAATTTTTGGGTTTTAATAAATTGCAGAGAGTTCTGTAGCTATGGGAACCGTGGAAGAAATAGAAAATACATTTAACAGAAAGAATCAAGGTGCTTGAGTGGTTCTGTTAATCAAAGAGCCTGTTACAGAATTATGGTCACGACAGTGAGGATAGCTAACCATAATGTGATTTAACATAGAAAACATGTTCATTTTAAAAGTTGTTTTTTGTAGAAGTCTTTACCTGAAAGAAGGAAAACATAATTTGGGGCAATTCTATGTCCTGTGCAATAGGAATTCACCACAACTGCTTTACATTATCTGCCTTTTATACATTATGAATCATGATAATGTTTGAATACTTTATTTCCCTTATGGTCTGGGAGTTGACAGGATGTGCACATTTGCCCTTGGGTTTGTTATTTCATACTCTTGCCTACCATTTGCATGTATATTTTCATTTATTTGCTCCTGTCAGTTCCTCACACAGGAAACGAGTCTATTTGAAGGAATGCAAAATGGTGGCCTGGCCAATTCCAAAGTGAACTGTGTCATGATATCAGTTTAATAATACATGAATGGATCTGCACTAGCCATAATTCACTGCTCGTGCTATTTATTTCTTTATCATGTGTCACTTCCCTTTCCTGTCAGGATATCAAATGGCTGCAAAGTGCAGCGTGCTGTTTTCCTTATCTTTGAGCTAAACGCTCCATTATATCACATTTTAGGCTTTTAAGATTGCATAATGAGGCGCACATAAAACCTAAAGTGATCTTGAGTAGCGTATCCGTGATGCAATCCGTTACAAAGTGATACAGCACTGGGGTTGAGTGTTGAGTTGTGGCTGTCTCTGGTTGGTAGGAAGGAGCGCGACTGAAATCAGTCAGTCATTAGAATAGCAGGTATTTTGCTCTTGGTTTATTATAGGATTTCAGGGAGATTTATACACATCCACAGACATCTGGAGTTCAGGGAACTTAATTGGGCTGAGATAGAGTCTTTGCAACTCTTGAGATTCACCACTAGAAATTGTTTTCTGGCTTAAGCCGCCGCGTGTGCTTGCTGTAAATGCTTTGGGCTTAACCTTTGAATTTTTACAGCATGAGAAGGTTAATCCCTTCCTCTCATAATAGTCTTCTTTAAATGGGAGATGCCACACTGAAGGTGTGGCATATTTCAATCTCACTGTTCTTTTGGATTTCAGCGTCAGACCTGAAACTCTAAATTTTTTAATCAGAAAGGCTCATGTGGCATTAGCGCAGCTGTAAAAGAACCTACTTTTCTTTTGTGGAACAAGTAGGGTAAGAAATGGATTCACTGTCTCAGATGCGTCCCAGAAACATGTATTAACATTGCCAGCATAATATGCTGTTTCTTATATTTTGTGCTTCAACTAACAATGACATATCTGTTGCATCATTGTTCTAAAATAAACTATCTAATAATAAGTGTTCCTCCACAGTATGCCACCAAACAGATGCTTGAAAGAACAGCAGCGATTCAAATGAAAACAAAATAGAAACCCTAAAAGGTCACATCACTTTCTGGTATTTTAGGTGTCAAAATTCAACTGAGCATAAATATTGAAACTTCAAAGTGTCAGTTGTTAGAAAAACTCCCAGAACCTGCAAAACTAAGTCACTTAACCGTTTCTGACTGTGCAATGTACTACAGTAGGTATCAAAGAAATGCACTGAATATTATTATTACATTTGAATTGAATTTAATCTAGGATATACGAAATTTATTCTGGCTAAAAAACCAGAAATTACAAAGAAAATATCACTATAAAAGTGGTTTTTGAAAGTATATTGTTCCTTACAAATCCCTAAGCTACAACTGTGCACCACCGAGGTATCTGCAGGCGCTGCAGCCAACATGTGGGGCTCCAGCTCCAGACTGGGTTTCTCAGGTACCACAGCAATTTCCTATGAAACATTTACATCTTCTGCCCTCTCCCCTCTAAATCCACAAAATCTGTTTTTGCCTTATGGTCCGCCCTAAAACAACACATCTTTTCTCTTTTTGCCCTGCTGACCTCTCAGAAGGATTAATGAGTTCAGGTGCAGCTGCACAGCAGAGCGAGGGCAGTATATCCTACCGCCTCGTGCAGGCTCAGCCCTTCGGATGTTTGGCTTTACAATCTAGTTAATAAAATATTTAAACACCTCATTTTTATGCCCGCAGGGAGCATGATTGTAACCACAGGCACAAAGTGTTACTTGGCCAGCACAAAGCAGTGACAGATGAGTGGGTCCACATGCAGACTGCCTTTCCCAGATGTGCTCCAGGGGCTGGCTGGAGAGAACGCCGGTGCCGGCAGGCAGGACAGGCAGCTGTGCACAGGCAGCTGGGATTTGTCCTTCGGGAGGCTGGGACTGATGCCTGAGACTGAGCATCTGCGATCAGTGATCAAGGCGTTAGCAACCCAAACAAGACCAGTGCTGTTGGGCACAGGGCATTCATTACACTGAGGTCTCGACTCTGTTTTTACACACACACAATAAAACCCTGATTATTTCCTCCTATTAGTCCTAACATGTCAAAATCCATCTTACATCATGGTAGAATTAGTCTTCATTCACTCTGTTAGGTTTTTATTTCTTGTCTGGAAGTATAACCCAGTTAGTCTCAAGCTAGCAGAGGTTTTCAGTGTCCCCGTAAAGTGAACCTCAGAAAACACAAAACCTAAGGGACAGCTGTGATATCATACTTGCCAGGTTTGCACCTGAAAAAAACACAGTCACGGATTTCTGAAGAGGGGGGAAACATAAATGACAGCAGACTACCTCAAGACGCCAAGCTCATTTTCAATTTCTTTGCTGTTCCGAAAGATTACACAGCTGCGGGATCAGAGAATAAACCCAGTGATCAGAAGCAGGAGAGGCTCAATCTCCCCTTCGCACTGACCGGGCGGGCACTGTGGATGTGCCGCAGCCTCCAGGCATTGCCTGTGCCTGGAGCAGCCTCTGCTCTGAGATGTGCGGGCTGGGGAGCTCAGAGCACCGAAACTTCAGCTTTAATGGACACAGATATAATCGCAAGCCTTTTACATGAGTACCATTTGAGCTAACCCATTAGCCTTGCCTAAATTAGTCTGGCTGTTTATAAGATATTAAATGCACTACAAAGCCTAACATGTTTGTTATGCTCTATAATCAGAGCACCTGTTTAAAAGCCCACTGCAGCTGTACTTCCAGCAGATTACAGGCCATTAGGCAAGTTATGCAGTACCTTATTTTTATAACCTAATCTCTCTTCCTCTTTCACATTTGAATTTTAGAACCATAAAAATGAGATTCTTTCCCTTCCAAACACCTTCTCCAAGTCCTTTAGTGATTGAGATGAGGAGAGTAATATTAATATTTATACAATGCTCAGATCTAGCTTTCTGTTGCTATGGTAAAATACTGTCATAAAGTATTTCATTAACTTTTAATCCTCTTTAACACCATTCTTCCCTCTTCAGACTCTACTGAAACTTTGGATGCTCGTGGGACACAATTTGGATAAGAGATAGAATCATAGAATCACAGAATCATAGAATTGTTTAGACTGAAAAAGACCTTTAAGATCACCAAATCCAACCCTTAGTGGGGCACTGCCAAGCCCACCACTAAACCATGTCTCCAGGTGCCACATCTACATGTCTTTTAAATACCTCCAGGGATGGTGACTCTGCCTTGGGCAGCCTTGGGCACTGACAATGCTTGACCATCCTTTCACTGACAGAGTTCTTCTTAATGTCCAACCTAAACTTCCCCTGGCACAACTTCAGGCCATTTCCTCTCATCCTGTCACTTGTTGCTTGAGAGAAGAGACTGACTCCCATCTTGCTCCAGCCTCATTTCAGGTACTTGTAGAGAGCAATAAGGTCTCCTTAGATCCTCCTTTTCTCCAGGATTAATATCCTTAGGTCCCTCAGCCATTCCTCATAAGGTTTGCGCTCCAGACCCTTCCGCAACTTTACCTTCCTTCTTTGGACACACTCCAGCACCTCAAAGTCTTTCTTATAGTGAGAGGCCCAAAACTGAACACAGATTTAAAAATATCTGTAGTTTTGCTTGAATTATTAGAAAACTGAATAGAAGAAGACCTTGGATTGGATGGAGTTTCCAAAATGCATTTACAGTGCTGCTGTAGCATGCATTAAGCAATGCATCAGCTATCTGAAGGATCACAGGAGAGATCAGCCCTCCCCTGTGGAGGCAGAAGAAGGGCAAGGCTGGTGACCTGGTGTCTTTGAGAGGCCTCATTGTGCTACTACTCGAGGACCAGATCCTCCCTCCGACTGTTTCTTCTTCTCTAGAGATTAAAAATACAGCATTTCATATAGAGAATTACTGCAACCTTCATTTAGTCCCACTTAGTGCTTTCCTTATACATAAATAAAAGTTGCTATCAAATAGAATCTTTCAATATAAAACAATAATAAAACTAGTTACCTCCAGCTCAGTATGGCCCATGAGAGAACAGAAAAGACACATCAGCCTTACTGGTGTGGGATAAGATCATGATGCACGTGTTAACACGTCACTAAAATAGCTTCTCCCACCTCAGAGGCTGCTTTTTAAGAGATTTGTATAAATTCCAGCAACAGTGGCAGGTTAAGACTGTTTTCTTTACCAGAGTTGCAATCCATTTCTACAACTGAGTCATGTCATTTTAATGCACTGGCAAGGAGCAGCTCTTTGTGAAGCAAAACATTACAGTCACAGAACATCATAATCCAAGTCACAAATAATGTAATGTACACTAAGAGTACTGTACATGCCCAGTCAGGGCTATTTGTGTGATCCCTCTCAGGCAGAAGGATATAACCAGTACAAGGCAGGTTAAGTATTTTCATTTTCTCAAGCTAAAAGCCCAGTGTGCAGTTGGTGCTCTCTCCTGTAAGTGCTCTCTGGGTAAATGCCCACAGTTACAGACAGTAACCAGCTTTATAAGGCATCAAAAGGCAACAGTCAACCTTAAGACAGTGATTTGTTTAAAAGTACATCTCTACACTTTCATTCTCCTTGAAAGTCTGAAAAAACATCGTAATCAGACAGCAGTCTGATTAATCTGACACCATTTATGATGCTTTGATCAGGAGTTACGTAGGATTTCCCAATAAATGAGCTCAAAGGCAGTCTCAAAATCACCAGAATACTCTTGCTCACTTACCTTCTTCAGGAAATCTTGTGATCTAGGCCAAAGTTTATAAATAATTATGTAAAAATTGACATTTTTAGTTTGTTTCATTGTATTTTATTCTGTTTATAAAAGAGAAATAAAACCAAACTAGACTTAATATTTTGTTTCTTTAACGGTCTGAGAGTTGTTACAGTGGTATCTAGAGGCCTTTCTCAGGTCTAATTATTCCTACACATTCACTGAAGTGTTGAGCTTTGAAACCAGACTTCTAGACTACACAAAATAGTATTGGAAGTCACACTTGAGGTTACTGACCACGAGCATTTGAAGGCAAAAAGGCCAATCCCCCCTTGGTATGTGCCAGGACGATGACAAACCAGACTTCTGTCTTTTAATTCAGTGTTTATCTGCATGAACACAGATGTTTATTGACCTGTTGATACATGTTGATCTATTACAATAAATTTTAGTACTTGCTGCTGGAATTGGGTACATTATCCTTTTTATACTAGTGATGGAGATTTAAATTTTGGGTTTGATGGAAAAGAATAGAATCATCAACTCTCTAACCTTTCTGCAATCTCCTCAGAACACTAAGTAGAGAGTAAACTTTTAATTCCTTCTTTACAGTGTTTTCAGGAAGATATATGTAAACAAACCCCTTAATTAGCTCTATTTCTTATTTTTTATATTTGCAGCAATCTTTCTGAGTATTATGCAAATTTCTGCTGAATGAGACAGTCTACAAATAATCCAATTACAATACATTAACTATTTATTATGGTAGAATTTAAATTTATTATGTTCTGCTTGGCAACTGCTTCAATACTATGTAAATAGAAACAAAACCAACCAAACCCAAGCTCAGTCACTCCAGGGTTTTTTTTAGGTAACAGAAAGATCATTAAGTGATGATAAAAGTTAGTTATAATATAAATGCACAACACAATACTCATTAAGATAATTATTTGTCTATGTAAGAGTGAAAACAACATCACTGATTTATTCCTGTTGCATGTAAGCCAAAGGAAGGCCTCGGGTTCGTGAGGGAAATTAGATTTCTCTGTCCCATTTGATGATTTTGGTGGCTGTGCGCTACCTTTCCTGGGCTAGGGTGTGGGAAGAGGGATGAAAGGAGCAAATGAGAGCTTGCATGGTGCAGGAAGAGTTCAGATGTTATATGATTTCATTTTTACTTTTTTTTTTTTATAAACCTGGCTAGCACATATTACAGAATACAGCATACCAGGGCTGACCTTAAATCCCCTTTAAAAAGAACATAGCATTTTTTTTCCTCACTCATCACTGTGATACAATAAATTTCATGCAATTTACCTCTTCAGAAAAGGTGTTGATGAGGGGATGAGGGGGCAAGCACGGCCCCGGCCGCCATCTTGTGGGGCAGGCGAAGGGTGAGTGAGGGCTCTGTGGGGAGTCCTTGAGGGGAGTCTGTGGGATAAAATGGCCCCATCTGCTGAGGGTCCCCATCGAAGCACCCCATTTTTGGGGTACTTTTTTGTGCTCCTGCTGTGTGGAGGATCCCTAGAGAACCCGCCTGTTTGTCGCAGAGCTGGGTGCTGCGCCAGGGAAAGGGTGGGGCCCCCTCAGGGGCTGCTGAGGAGGGGCTCGCGCCGGGCCTGCCAGCAGGAACACCGCTGTCTTCTTTCCTTCCTCACTGTTGCAGTAACATCATAACTGGTTTGGTAGGTAAAATGTGAGCCCACCTTCTGTGAAAATGTTCCACCAAAGTACCCGGGAGGTAGCCTAGTTTTTTGAAGGTTTTGAGAGTTTGTTGTTCTTACCAATACTACATAAATGTTTACATAAATGTTGCTGTTGTACTTCTAATGTCATGTTTCATATCTTACACACCATTTAACTAGCAATTATGGAAGATCAGTTTATCTCCATCACTCTTTTCCAAATGCTTGTGTTGCTCATTAAAAGGTTATCTCTGTACTGCTCTGCCCAGCCCTCTGAACCTGTGTCAGGCATGAAGCACATGGGAGCGAAGTAATTTTATGTAAAATGGCAATAAACTGCAGTGCTAGCTTTCAATCAGATTCCCAGTATGGACAGTGCACACAGTATTGGCTGGATCCTGTTCCACAGCATCCATCACCAAGCCTAAGCTCATATTTCTTTTATTTTTGGTGTCCTCTCTAGAGGTTAGGTCATTGCAATGCTTACTGGCGAGCCCTTCCTGACTGGAAAGGTCAGCCTGGCATTACATTATGTGGCCATCATTAAAATTCCTGTGTGGAGTCAAGTCACAAGAAATGTAAGTAGGAAAGTGAAATCTTGACAAGCTTAATGGTCATCTGAAGCTACTGTGATTTATTAGTTTGTCCCCTGAAATAAAAATTTTAAGTTGATTGTGCTATTCAATAACAGACCAAGTGACATAATCTGTCTCAAATTTACTCAAGTGGCAGCCAGAGCAGGACCTTCCCAAGACCCTGTATACGTGCTGTCTCCTGAGTGCTGGTTTAGAAGAGCTTTGGACCAATGTTTTCTGGTCTCAGAAATGCAAGGCAATATCTGCCTGCATAGGACAAGCTGGAGCCAGTGCTTGGCTTTGGCTGAGGGGCCTCTGTGTAATTCTGTAGTCAGGCTCAGTAAATACTAAGGAGCTTTGATACAAAGGAAGAAAGTGAGGGGGTTTGCCAATAAAGGACACAAAAAGCAAATATAAATTTTTGGAAATTGTGAATCTATCTTATTCCAGAGTTGTCTGTAAATGGACCTTAATTTGGTGTTACTTTTATTTGAATTATTTTATTTTAGGCTACAGAAAGAGTGCAGGGATTATTCCATATTGTGATCATGATTTGCAGCTTGGGATTTGCTTTGTGAACATAACTAAGTGATATGTCTGTTCTTTGAGTGGATGACTACCTAATTAAAACTTTTCAGGAAATACTTGTGAACACTTCATGTGTATTGCATATTCATCAGAGTACTCGCCACTATATATTTGCATGCATATTCATTGAGTTATCTTTACTTACAAATTGTTCAGAAATAATTGATTGCTTGACTATTATATTTAAAGATAAAATTCATCAAATGGGGATATGGATTCACTTATTCAGCCAGATATTTACATACATTTTGAAAATAGATTAAGAAATGTACTAGAGGTGCCACTGACATATCTATATCTCGTGTTTAAGTCCCAGTTGATGGAGTGATTTCCATGTGTCCTGTGCAGCATTGCTAAGCATTCTAGTCAACTCACTTACAGAGTTGTTCCCTAAAATTCAGCACTTACTATTCTGATTTTATTTCATTATTTTTCATATAACGCAATTATTATTCCTTGCATTAGCATTCTTTGACTCTTTTGTGGGTTGTTGTCATGCCTTTTGCTTGGTAATTGCTTTGTTTAGTCTTTTTTTGAGAATTGCCTGCTGTGTTTTTTTCACTGTTTTATTATGTAAACTTTACTTCTTTTGTTGTTAAACTTCATTTTGTAACTTTATGGAAAGGGATTGTTCTCAAATGAAAACAAGATTTCACCATGGCATTTCCATATCCTTGCATTGTCTCTTCTATACCTTAAAAGGTGCATAAAGCACCTTTTGTTTTTTTTTTTCTGGCTATATCATTAATTCATGTCTGCATAAATTAATCCTTTCTATCTTTCAATATCACATCTTTATCTTTCAGTTCCTTTCCTCTTATGTTTTTTTTTTGCATTCTTTGATGTTCTTCCTTTAATTATTTTCTGAAAATTTCAATCTTGCCTCCACTATGTGTTGTCTCTACCCCTGTGGTATTCAGAATTTTTAATTTAGCACCACCTGCGAATTGCACTGGTGCACTGAGAGGTTTATGTTTGTTATATAATGCTGTTATGAGAGGTTTTTACTTTAGGAGAGTAGTGGATTTAAGTTTTTGTTTGAAACTATATTTCAGTGGAGTCAGCATAGCTGGACTCTGGCAGCTGTAATATAATACCTTATTCTGACCACAAAAATCTAGCGCTGAACCCAGGTAGGAGTAGAGTTTCACCTTGGGAATTTACTCTTTTGCATGGGTGTAAAGAATGGGGTGAGTCCCTCATCCCATGCAGATTAAGGTCACTCCTGAAATCAGGCCAGAACACAAACCCAGTTGTTCCATGTCTATGGCCACAGTGGTGACATCAGATTTTCCAGCTAATAAGACCCATGTTCTGGGCTTGCTACATGACAAGTGAGAGGGAATGTAAGTCTTCACACCCTTCACCTCCAGGCCAAGGTGAAAGAAATGAACTGCACTGGGCTTGAAACTCCCATGTCTCCCATATACCAAGGACCACTTGCATTTGGCATTGCTTCTGTGGGCTTTTGTGGCTGTTACCCGGGAACTGGTAATACTTGCAGGAGAATTTATTGTAAGCTCCCAGTTCAGCTGTCCTGCCCTCTTGCAGAGGGATAATGTTGTATCATTGTGAAGGAAATGACCTCTAAACAGCAGCCCAATAGGCTCAAGGATAGTTGGATTCCTCTCTAAATTATAGGAACCTTAATTATCTCATGGGGTTTGGGTCCTGAATGGTAAGTAGAAATGTGGAATTTGGAAATCTGCTTGTTTGGTCTGTCAATTCTATTTTGCATTTATTTAGTGGGGAAAAGTGTTAAAGAGTGGCCATTAAAGATGTTGAGGCAGAGTGCAGTGTTAGTAATGAGTAACTGAACCAGCTTGAAACTCAAAAGCTGAATGTCAGATAGCAGTTTTCAGGATTTTTTTAGTATTATTTTACCTGTCAGTCTATTTCATTTAAAAATCCTAAAAAAAAAAGCCGTCCTGTCATTGAAAACCAGAATAGTGACGATTAAGACAGTTTAAGGCTTTAATTGAAAAAAATAAAACCAGCGAAAACATGGCTCGACATAGTGCTCTTCATATGAGCAAAAAAATAAAGCAACACAAGTTGTTCCTTATTAAAAATTCTTACCACTGTGTTTAAGCTAATTCCATTTGATACGTTATAGCTCAGAAAGCATTTTTGAGACTGTCAGGCTTGAAGATGTGAGTGAAGTCATACTGACAGTGATTTGAAATTTCTACTCTGGCATTTGGAATTTGATTAAAGGTTTGAGCTTTTAAAGCTAAAGTGCATGTTTTATATAACACAGTAGGGGCCCCATTGTCAAATGGTCTGAGGAGCTGTGAATCAGCAGCTATCATCAAAATAGCACAAATCCACCAGCAAGATCTCCTGAAAGACTATAGGCTGTTATTATAGCACCTAGTGGAGTATAACATGTTATTTATTCTGCAGGCATTTTTCCTGCAGCCATCACTCTCTTCTGTGACAAAGGCTCTGTCTGAAAGAAGCACATGCAGCTTCTCTAGGGCATGTGAGTCCTGGTCAAAGAAAGTTCTTCAGCAGTTCTTGTGCAAAGTGACAGCAGAGACAAATTCATACTGTCATCATACCTCAGCCTCTTGCACACGCTATTTTTTGATAGATGTATGATATCAGGTACTGGTACAGGATTGCAGTCTTTATGATGGGACTCTTAGTACAGTTTTGGGTGTGGTTTGCCCTTTCAGTATTGATGAAGGGACACAGGTTTCAGTCTTACACTAGAAGGGGGTGTTAAGAAAGGGGGGAAAGGTGTCTAAATGCCCCACATTGTTTGGTAAGACAGGCTGAGGGCTAGAAAGCATGATCCAGTTCTGGCTGGGGTCTGTTTTTTTATTATTAATTCAAAAAGAAGGGTGAAACAGAGCAACGGCAGGAAGCTGTATTTTGGCCCATACAAGAAAGTGGGAAATGGGTGAGAATTCCACATCTTTCCCTCTATTTCCAGTAAAGCCAAAACAAACATGCTGACACTTTAAAAGCTAGGCCTGACTCTTCTGAGGTGTAATGAGTGGATACTTGGGAACCTCCTGCTTGGTGGCACTCCTGTTTAAAGTTCCTTGAAGCTTTCTTTTGAGGAAAGCTGCTGCCAAAGTTAGCATGACAGGCACATCTCATGCCCAGCAAACAAAATGATTCGCAAAGCAATCTTTTTGTGGGTTTTCTTCGTCTCTGCTTTCTAGCACTCTTCAGCAGTCTAGGTAATTAGGAAATATTTCCTCCTTTGTCAGTTCAGATTTATTTGTTCGCTGCTAGTATCCCCCACATGGCTGGAATACAAATCATTTGCTGGAAAAAATGAGAAGTGATGAAGAAGAGGGTGATTAATGACCTAACATTCTACTTTAGCGGATAAAACAAGAAGGGTTTCACTCAGTTTGCCTCCAGATAACATTTTGTATTCATTTTGCAACACAGTTAGAACTCAATTGTATCAAAAGTGAAAATTCATAAACCTACAGCAGTTTGTGAAATGTGAATGATTGATTGCATACAGCCAGAAAACTCTTGAAAAGATAAACTAATTCCGTGATGAACAACGCATTTCATACTCAATTAATTATACAGTACATTTTGTTTCAAAATATTAAATGCCTAGAACAGTCTTCTGCCTGAAAGCGTCTGGGCTTTGTAATGAGACAAAAGTCTTGAGTTCAATCAGCTGTCTGCATGAGATTTTAGAATGACTTATGTCTGAATTAGAGAGGTTTAGGGCAGTGATTTCCTGGCAGGAAATTAATAATGAGCTAAATTAGAACATGCCTAGAGATGATTCAAACAACTTTGCTAGCATTGTCAGTGACAGGCTGTCAGTATTTTCCCCAGTCCTACTATTGTCTAGTAAATAATGGAAATCATTAAAAAGTTGGTGGTGCACTCTGATCCAAAGGGAAGTAGACAGTCATATTTGAACACAAGATGGGGGATCTGAAGTGTGTTCTTGCAGTGCACAGGTTGTTGTGGTGGAGAGGGACGAAACACAGACCTGTTGTTTCTATTGAATCAGCTTTTAGTGCGGCTTTGTGACTTGTCAGATGAACCCTATCAGAGCAGATTCAAGTCTTCTTCACACTGCAAAGATGAGAAGGCTGGGAAATAGCTAATGTCTCTGGCTTTTTCAAAAATGGTGCTGTGCTCAACCCTTTTACTCCCTTTAAATTCTCTTTGGTGTACACTGATTTAAAAAGAAGCAGAACTGGGGAGAAGGCTTTGAGGTTCAACATCCAGACGTTTCAGCTGATGGCAACAATGAATGCTTCCTGTAAGCAAATTGTCAGGAAGTTCTGTCTGCCTGGGCACGCTGTATCACGCCGAGATAAATTATTTCTGACCTTTTTCTTATTTCAAGGTAAAAACAAACGAAAATCATTTATCTTACTATCCAGTTCTTAAAAGTTAATATCAATTCTACAACTTTGGGGAATGAATCAAAGAGGGCATGAGTAGTTAACTGATGGCCAGTGACACTAATCTGCCTGCTGTGTGCTGAGAGATCTTGTTCAATAAAAATGACAAAACAATACAGGCTCTTATTATTCAAGTGGCTCCTCAACTACAGGGCTAATGAAACGATTGACAGTCATTTGTTAATAAAACAAACAAACAAAACTAGAACAGAGAACAAACCAAACAAATAATAATTAAAAAAAGTTAACAAAAACACGAACCAAAAAAACCACCCAAATCCCAAAATTAAACTGAAAACCAAAGCTCTCACTGTGAGCAATTTCACCAGGGAAGCAGAAAGAAAAGGGAAGTTATTCATATCAACTTCACAGTGGAACAAGAACCATATAGCCCTGTCTTGGAAGTTCCTAAGACAATAAAATGTCCTATATTCTGCTCCCAAAGATTGAGGGAGCTTCTAACTGGAACAGTTTTGCATGACATTTGCTCTTCAGAGGTACTGCAGCGCTCTCCTGCCCTGCCATGTCCTTGCAGGTGTTGGAGTAGGAATAACTCCTAGGGGAAAACCAGAATTCTGGCAGCGTGGAAAAGCATTCCCAAAGGAGGAAGTTTCCCTTCAGCCTCTGCTTGGCAAGTTGTGCTCACAACCCATTTACCTTAGACTGAAATTCAAACCCCCCTGTGCTGCTTATTTTTGTGTATAAATGGATCCCTTAGGACTTACAAAGAAAAACTTTTGCATCCCAGAGGAGTACACAAAATAATGTAATACTAGTAACTTCACTCGAAGAGAAATTTATTGGCTAAATATGTCAACACTAATATCTTGCAAAGAAAGTAGTTGTTTTTTGGTTCGTGGGGTTTTTTTGGTGTTTTGGGTTTTTTTGTTGTTTTGTTTTGTTTTGTTTTGTTTTGTTTTGTTTTTGCTTACAGGGTATCCAGTGAAACAATTTTCTCTGATATAAAATAACAAGCAGGGTTCCATTAACTTCAGTGGAGTTTGATCAAAATAGATCATGAACAGTGTGGATTTTTCAGTCTTTCATAGCAGTTTCATTTTTCAGTCTTTAACATTAGCTTGGGAGTTAATTTCCAAAGTATCAGCATCTTTCAAAGGATGAGAAAGACAAGTATGTATTTGGGGGAAAGTTACAGGAAGAAGGCAAAACAACATTTTAGTGTTGCTACTGCTTTCTTTGTGGTCCAGACTCCTGTTTAATTCAGCGGCATAATAAATGCATAGCTCTTTCATGGAGAACTAGCAGAACAGTAGATAAAAGTAATGGATCTGTAAACATCGAAGTTCTCCTATTTGAAAATTGTGGTTCAAACTTAATGGAGAAATGGAGATAGAACAAAGTATAGGAGTGTTTACACTGTCTAGTTTACTGATGTACACTTATATTTTAATGGGCTTGTTGCACTTAGGGTATTATTTACAAGCACTGTATTTTTAAGTAAAGCAAGGTTATTTAAAATATGACTGGCTAGTCTGCAGGATGTATAGAGATACAAATAAAACTAAGTAAATGCTACTTGGCTTTTTTTGTCTTCTCATGTTAATGCAGAGTTGATTTGTTACTTACTCTTTCTCAAAAACATTCACTTTATCTTAGCAGATAATTAAAAGTATATCTGCTAAGTTTTCTTTGTTGGAGAAAACAACAATAAGTATCTTTTATAAAGTGCTTCTAAGTCACAAAGTTGCACAACAATTTTATGGAGACTCCAACAATAATTACTAAATAGAAAGCTACAAAACCATTTGCTGTTATGTTGCTGCCTCTTTTTAAAGCATAAGGAAACTAACTGCACACACCATATCATATTGGAACAAAGGAACTCAGAGCAAACACAGAGATTTCTCTACATGAGGTGGATCCAGTCCATTTTGGATACTAGCTTTGTTTGCAGACTGCATCCTCTGGTGTTGAAGACAAACCACAGTTCATCTGTGGGTTATCATAAACACGCCATAAGGGGTGGTTTCATCAAGACAAGGTTTCAGATAACACAAGTCTAAGAGGCAGTGAGATATGACTACAGCAATTGCATAATCCTCCAGAAACTACACATTACAATTTACAACAGTCCCAGTTTCCAAGTATGTCTGATGTGGGATTAAAAGTCATACTGGAAACCAATTAATTCACCAGACTCTTAGAATATGGGCAAATCTACTATAGTAAGAAATTTTTAAGAATTTCCAAGAAAAAAAGCAATGACAGAGGAAGACTTCAGGCATCATCTAAAAAATAGTAGTTTGATACCATAAAATTTAAAAGAAAATAATAAACATTGTGGGTATTTTTAGAGTCTTGTTTGTAGGTAGGTGTACCTCATCTCATTATCTTTGGGTCTATTTCTGTTTTGGCCCAAGTGAAGTTTGGCACAGTATGATAGTTTTCTAAAAGTCTATCCAATTGTTGGTTCTCTGCCAAATAATTTTTCTTTTTCTGAATGTTGCCTATTTAATTGCTTTATCTTGATAAAAGCTTTTATTTTGTCTCTTTGGTTACAGTATTTGTTTTGTGCTAGTGAGTGCATTCTAAGATGTTCTCTGTGCCACCCTATTTCGAACAGCCATACCTTATTCATCCTCTTTCAGGATTGCAACCACACACACAAAAAAAAAAACCAAAAAAAAAACAGGACCCTTTTTTGCCTGCTTTTATGTGGCTCAATTATACGGGCGAAATAAAGGTAGCATTTAAGCAGTGAAACTGCAATAACATTTAGGCCATTGCAGAAATTTTGAAATAACTAACATTTAGTAGGATAAATATTGATACAAATTAAAACAAATATTTGGCTTTTTTTATTTGTTTATTCCTATAGTAAAGTTCTTCCCCGTACTGACTAGGTGTAAAAGGCTACCACAGTAGCGATTCCACTTACCTAAACCAAAATAACCCTGCCCTGCAGTACCTGTTTGCGGCTGGTTCTGTCCCCTTTCATGAGCACTGTAATCTTTTCTAGTCAGGGCAGAAGCCACATTTATTAGAAGACTGGTTTTCAATTACCTTCCAAATACTGCCATGGATTGAAAACATGGATTAGCTAGACAAATGATTCAAAGCTAATTAGTTAAAAATAGATTCTCTTTTCCCAAATACTCTTTTAGACCCCTTCAGCTATTTAGCACTTTATAATGAGCAGAATTACAATAGAGGGCCACCTTTTAAATACATTTTCTCCTTAAAAATCAATGAAGACCTTTTAAAAAAATTCAATAGTCAACACCCATGACTTATACAGGTGACTAATTCAATACAATCAACATATCAAGTGATTTAATTCTACAAGTGAACACAAATTGTCGCTGTGTACTAGAGCACTTCTATTAAAAGTTCATCCATGAAAATTACAGACTGCCATTATAATTTTTATTTTTGCTTGTGTAAACCTCTTAGAGAATGATTTCTGCTTTTACTAGAACTGTTAGAATACAAATTGCTCTTGAAAACAAAATAAATCATTCCCAAAGTAAACCTTTAGCAGAATCATAAATTTCAGTTGATACAGCAGCACGGTTACAAGACCATCAGCTGTGTAACAAGATACATACACAACTGGTTTGCAAGCCAAGCAACGCTGTAGAAAGTCAGCAAGCAATGATCCATGAAATGGGCCCACCCCATATGTGATTTCAAGCCTGGGTTAGGAGCAACGCTATAACCCAGGCTTGATTCAACTACCCAGTCATTAAGAAAACAACAGAATTAAAGCAGAAAACATCCTTGCTGTGGGGAAGCAAAGGCAGGATATCTCAGAGGAGCAGTTCTTGAACTTGAATTCAGATTTTTGAGAGTGGTTTGATGTCGTTTAGACGTGGTGTGTTGTATGCATGTCATCGGTGGCAGTCAGAAGGGATGACAGAAGCTTTGAGCATGCAGTGGTGGTGCGATCCCAGCAAGGTCTCTCAGCCTCACTTTTGCATGAGAGTGCTGTGGAGCCAAGCTTTAATTCTGGGCACTGAAATCGGGTGGTGGGGTGTTTTGGGAAGGGAGGGCTTACATTTTTAGTAGAAACTAATTACTTGGCATAAGCAAATATTTTGGTTCCTGTTTCTAGTAAAACCATGGGGACAGAAACTATTGCTTTCAAGTTGCAGTGAGTGCGTCTCTCACTGAATCAAAGCTTTTTTTCCCCACCCAAGGAAAAGGTTCTGCAATCTGCAAGGTAATTAAGCCTTGTGGGTTTTTGTAGCGTAGAGTTTGATTTTTCTAAACTCTTAGGTTTATTAAATACAATACATCACTATGCCCTATTATTTTACATACAGAACATCTGATTATTGTTGGAATAACTCAAGGTTTTTCAATTCTTTTCTTTATCCTCTGTTAATGCATGATTTATAGTTGATGACCTTTAAGGTTCTCTTAATAAAGTTTTAACACACTATGCCGAAATGAAAGGAGAATCAAAGTTTCCACATAATTAAAGGAAGGGTTTTTTTGTGTAAGTTTTACAAAGATGGCTCACTTTCTGAAGAAATAATGAGCTTAACATATCCAGGAAGTACAGCATTTTTTTCCCCCCTAATCGTATTTAGTTTTCTTCTAGAAAGTGTCTGAAAAATACCCTGAGATGGCAATGAGATTACAGTTTTCAAATTGTCATGAAGATGGATTAGATTTGTTGTACCATTCACTATTCTCATTACAATTATCTTCACAAGAATGAATTCATAATATGTCATTTCCTTTTCATTTACAAGCATTGTCACCGTAGAACGTGAAATGAGTATTGAAATGCCTCCCACCCACTCCCCCCCAACATGCCAGTGATGTAAATAAGACCATTTTGACCTTTTCAGAGCTCAGTTATTTAACATATTGGCCAGTCCCATTCCCTGTTCATTTGTAATTGGTTGGTTGTGCTGTTGGGAACCCTTGGCCTTCATTTGGGATACTGAGCTTACAATAGGCCTAGAGTGGAATTAGGACATTGGGTTGGTGGGCCACGTGTTAAATAAAGTCTTTATCAAGGCATGTGCTCCTGTTAGCATATGTGGTTGACAATATTAAACAGGAGGCAGAGTGACAGGCCAAAAAGGAGAGAGACTCAAAAATAACTAGCCAGAAATAACTTTGGAATATGGCAAATTCCTGTAAAAAGCCCATGTTGACACCTCGAAAAAAATCAACCACATTCACCTTACAAAACTAATAAGATCATAAAAGAGAAAATAGTCAAAATAGTGTAAAGAACAGCTACCACATAAAATTCATAAAAGTACATAAATACATAATAAAAAAAAAAATACATAAAAGTAGTTCATCTACTGTTTTAGATGTTGGTGGCTATTAATGAATCAATTCATTCTCATTAACAAACATGAGATATTAACACAAACTAGTACCTTTTCTTTTTCTTTTACCTTCCTCTGCCTTCCTGAATGAAGTAAAGCCACACGTTATCATCTATAATGTTAGCAATAAACCAGCTTAGCCAGGTGTACTGAAAGGGGGATTTTGTTATATGAAAGGTGTTATAGGCCATCATTCCTCTTAATTCCTTGGCATCTCTTTTTCTGTGGCCTGGTATCTACTAATAATCCACAATAAGAAGACTGACCAGCAGGGAGAGTGCTGGAGTAGGTTAATCAGCATTGGTTCCACTGCATTTGGGAAATAAATGTTAAAACTACGATTTTTAAGATATTGTGATATAATAACTGAATAAATGCCAAAAACTCTCTAATGCTTAGCCAAAATTTGCAGAAGTAGTAGAATAATTTGGTGTTTTGCCTGGACTGGGAAGTTTTAAAGAATTAATTGGTTCACATTCTCAACTAACACCTCTAAACTTGGGCATCTTAGCTTTTTTACATCTCTGTTATCTGTATAAAACCTTGGGTCTATTACGACTATTTCAATATTTTTCATTTCAAAAGATGAAAATAAAGTATCACAACTATAAAAACAGGGTTAGAATAAAGGTGCTCTTGCTATTGGTGATGCTTCAGAAATTGCAAGTGGCAAAAAAACTAAGGACAGAGTTGCATGAAACACATGCTGGTGAGAATCTTGACAGGTTTTGGTCTGTAGAGAAGCTCTTTCAGCAGAGCAATACTCATTCACCTGAGCAGGACTAAGAAAAACATCAGTAGATTTGTGCAAATCGTGGTATGCACCAAAAGCCTTTGAGGGTGAATATGTGGAAATATGAATGCTAAAGGAAACGATAAAATTATTAAAAAGAATTTCATTAAATACAGTTCTACACATGAAAATGTGTTGGAAAATGAGGAAAATTAATTGAAAATTTTGAATTTGATTGGAGATTAAAATTCTACCAAGTACAAATGATTGGTCACTTTTCTTACTCTAAAGTCAGACTTGCTTGCCTTGGTCCCAGGATTGTGTTGCTTTAGAAAAACAATATTTATCTCTGTAACAAACCAAACAGAGTCAATTTTGGGAGAACATGTTTTGAAGAGCTCTGCTGTTATTTTAGTCTTCCTAACAAGTAAGCATTTTTTAATTTGTGAAGACTATATGTGACTTATGTGACTTATGGTTATTTGTTGACATGTATAATATTTGCTCAACTAACCTCTATTTTTGGGTGTAAAACTTGAAAGTACTAACAGAAATTGAATAATGTGAGCAGAAAAATATGAAATTTCTTGGTTACTGAATCTTCTTTCAACTTTTTTTGTTTCATCTGTGTAAAAACATTTGAAATAAAGAGCAAAATGTCTCCAGATCAACCTATCTAATATCAAAATACAGAAAATACGTCCCAAATCTTTTTTGATAGTTTGGAAATGAGTCTCAGTAAAAGACATTTTGGATACTTTCTGTCTTTTCAGAAACTATATTATTTTTTATATTTTTCAGTTTTCACAATTAATTCAGGCTGCTGCAGGGTTTACACTTCTGAAATTTCCTCCATACCTTCAGCAAAGGAATTTTTTCTCCTGCTTCATTTGACTTATGGTTTTTTTTTGCTTTTCCCTTTGTTCTTCAGGAATCTAGGACAACTTGCTGGAATTTACCCTGGCTGAGGAAACATGTAGAAATATAAAGTGCAAGTCTTCAATTTGCATTTCTAAAAACATTTTTCTGGCCACACTTTTTTCTTTCTTACTTGAAATCGCTTTTTATGTATTTATACATGAAAACTCTTATTCTCAAGTTCACTCTGGCCGAGTCCTATCTGCCAAAACAGGAATTCAAAGGAGGATTTCAAGAGGAGCAGATATCCTGGCTCCTTCACAGGGAAAGTTTAATGCTTTTGAAGCAAGGAAGTTCTTTAAACTGTGCAGTTTTCAAGCACTTAATATACTTGAATATGAGGTGAATTAAGTTGACCTGTCTTTCTGCATCCTTGGATCACATTTATTGCAGCAACCTTGTAGCACCTGGCAGGCTGATGTTATTCTGAACAATAGATAAAATATTTAGGTTCTAGTTCCCCTCTTCCTCCTGGTGATTTCAAAACAACCCTCTGATTATGTTCTAATTTCTCTTCCGTTTCTTTTGCTGAATTCTGGCTTTTTAATTTTTATTTTTTTTTCCTGGAAGCTGATTTTGAGAGGGAGGTGGGTGGAAATATATAAAAACCCCCACCAAACAACAAACAAAACCAGACTGTTTAGTGAGTTTCCATTTCATTTTTGTACAGAAGCAGTTAGTTTTGGTCTAGATGATGTTGATCTAGTTTAAACAAGTCACTCTTGATAACTAACTTTGTACAGCAATGAAAAACTCACTGAATTAAGAGTTAGTGTTTACAATTGCCCTGGCTGTTTGGTGGCAACAAAAGTCTCTGTGGCAAAAGCAATGAGTGAGCTGATTTTTAAGGCACTCTAAGAGAATATATAAATACTCAAAGTTTGGCTTCTCACTCTATCATGCAAAATAGCCTTGTTTTTCAAAGGCAGGGAGAAATAATTAACTTCAGACACATTTCCTCCTATTGACTGGTAATTTTATAAGTGAGAAGCTGATACAAAATCTCTCCTGAGTGTATGACATTTCTTAACTTCCCTGCAAGTAGGGCCCTGGTCTTGCAAATGGTTATGGCCCACACTTTCCACAGTTTTTATTTTCATACTTTCTGTCTTGAAAACACATTTTCAAGAGGTTCATTTCTGCTGGCAAGGGAGGCAGTGTCTATGAAGAAGTAGCTTAAGGAAAATGCAGAAGTTGACATATTTGGATACTTTTCTCTCCTAGTTAATGTTCTCAGTAGTTTTGTCACATCAGCATCAGAACTTAGGAGTTTGAGTTGAAAGGTTTCTTTAAAGATAATGTAATCCAACCCCCCCAGAGCCACATGCCAAACACCCAAAATCATCGTGTCATATCCAAGTGTACAGTAGAGGGCTGAAGAGGACTTTCTTGAGGCTGATCACTTGTTATGACGTACTGTGTTATAATTGGCCTTTTATTGTGCCATTTAGCAATTTCTAGAAGTATTTTCCAACTCAGGAGATTCTATGATTCTATTTTCTTACATGAATTATTCTACTTTTATCGGTATGTAAGGCCTAATAATTAATTGTCCTAAAGAAATTAGTTTCTCACTGATATGTCATTGCTTTCTGCCTTTGCTTTAGAACAAAGCTGATGTGCTGTAAATCATTCTCAGACTGCATTTTGCTTGCACCCTTAATTACAGCTATTTGAGGACCAGTATCTCTCTTGCAGGGAAAAAACCAAAACAAGAGAAAGCTAAAAACTCTCAGTTTACACAAGTATAAATTAGACTAAAGAAGGAACCTTTCACACAGTTTAGGCTCAACCATCTAATTTGTAAATGTTGGTTGTAAATTACCTAATTAGGCAGCTTTCACTTCAAATGATGCACCGAGTTCACTGTGCAGAAATGGCACACATGGGCTCGCTCACTGGGCCGTTGGTTAAATTGCTGATGTTAAGGCTTAACCGGCCTTTCGGGCTTCTTTGGATACAGAATAGGAATCAATCCTATTGGAGTAACAAATCTCAGAGATAAAAACGCTTTACAGATGAATAGATCAGTTAAGAATATTTCTAGGAGATCAAAATGAACACATCCTGGAGTTGATCAAAGTGAGACCCTGCTTTTGCCTGCCAGGAATTATATATGGCCTCTGTTGTGTAACTATAACCATGGTAAATTCAAATGAAATTCAAAATTCTTTCTTGCAGGCTTGAAGTACAGGAGAACTCCAAAGAAGAAACTAAAAAACCTTTTACTCCGAGTGTTTGCTCCTGGAGTTCCAAGAGTGCAGTTCAGAAGTTAATTTTGGTGGCAGGACAATTGTGTTTAATAACAACAGAGACAGTGCATTATCCAGGCCTATATCCTGGAGTTATGCAAACGTCTTGTGTGGGTGTCCCAGAGGAAA